>NC_050576.1:239631502-239879002 GCF_011100635.1 Trichosurus vulpecula
TCAGTTTCTTTAATGTGAAGTCGAAAAAAATACTACCTGCTGTTGTGAAATTTTAAGTGTTTTGGCCTTTCCCAATTCTTAAAAATAGCCTTATGATTTCCTTTTGACTTTTAAGAACTTATCAGAATGATCTTTTCCCTGAAAACTTTGTCTACTAAAAGGTCAAGAAAACTATAGAGATTACTTAAGAACAAGTTCAGGTTAGTTCCTTAGTCTTAAAAGCTGTTCCCTGGGGAAAAAAATATAAATCCTGGAAAATGATGCATTTTCTTTAGTAACCAAAGGGCTCTAATTTAAGAAAAGTTACTTCAACTTGTCACTAGTCTTTTTTACAGGAGGTTTTTTTTCACTATAAAAATAGAAGTAACTAAACTTCTAGAATATCTATTATTTCTAAAATCCAAAAGAAATATGTTTTACAGTTTGGCTTTCTGACTTAAGTGTGGTATATTACAACATATATAAAGTGAAATCAAACTATTTAAGAGATTTTTGATAGAAACACTTAAGCCCCAAGCAATACAGATATTTAACAAATTGTTTCAAAATGAAAAGCAATAGAAAAATTGGTAAAGGTCAGGTTGGTCTAGATGAGAAATTCATACACACATACATGTGTGCATGCATATATATACACAAACACAAATATATATATATATATATACATGCATGTATATATATATATATACAAATACATACATATATGTACATACATACACACATAAATATTTACATGGAGAGAGAGAGACAGAGAGAGAGAGAGAGACAGAGAGAGAGAGAGACAGAGAGAGAGAGAGACAGAGAGAGATACCTGTACACACACACACACACACACACACACACACTCCCATCTCCATACTCTTGTACTGGCTGCCCCCTACCCCATTCTTGGCCTGTACTACCTTATCATGTTCTGCTTCAGGGAATCCTTACATTCATTCAAGGTATAGCTCAAGGATCCCTTTCTACGTGAAGATCCCAGCTTCTATTTCATCTACCCCAAGGTAGACAGAGATAGAGATAGATATCTCTATCTATCTCTCTATCTATCTATCTATTTATATATCATCTATCTATAATATTTCAGTATATGTGCACAATTTCTCTCCTCCTATAGATGGTAAGCTGCTTGAGTACATAAAGTTTTACATTTTTTATCTTTGTGTCCCTAATGCCTATCACAGTGTCTGTCACTAATGAAATGGGGAAGATCTTTAATGATAAGATTGAAAACCAGCTTCACTTAACGTAAGATCTGTATACCTAAGGAGAGACAAAGACACTGGATTAGGTTGCTTGTTAAGAAACATCAAATTCTATTACTTAAATATTCTTGAGTCTCATGATACAGAAATGAAAAAAGACATAGGCACAGAATAATGTTATGCAAAATCCAAGCTTCACCACTATCTATAACAGATTGGAAACCTTTCTCTGAAAGAGCCAGGGTCTCCCATTGCATCCTGAGTCATCTCCAGTCATCTTGATAAATATGTGGCCACTGGACCCAGATGGCTCTGGAGGAGAAAGTGAGACTGGTGACGTTGCACAGCCCTCCCTCACTCAAATTGTGTCAACTGCAAGTCATGTCATCATTTCCCTGATGTCATGTTCCTCTCCCAGAAGGAAGGACAAGGGAATAGGGGGCGGAGCCAAGATGGAGGCTGGAAAGCAGGGACTACTGTGAGCTCCCCGCCGAGTCCCTCCAAAAACCCATAAAAATGGCTCTGAACCAATTCTAGAACTGCAGAACCCAAAAAAAAAAAAACAGCAGAGGGAAGCAGGGCTCCAGCCCAGGACAGCCTGGATGGTCTCTGGGTGAGGTCTATCCCACATGGAGGTGGGAGCTGGGAGCTGGGAGCAGAGCAGAGTAGAGCCCAGTGTGAGTGGCTCGGACCAAACAGACCAGGAGCCGGGTGGAGCGGGCCCTAACGCCCTGAATCAGTAAGCTGCGGCAGTTACCAGACTTCTCAACCCACAAACACCAAAGACAGCAGAGAAGGTTAGTGGGAAAAGCTGCAGGAGTGGAAGGAGTTCACAGTTTGGCCACTGCCCCCGGGGCAGTGGAGATGGGGCAGCTACAGCTGCTGTTGCTTCTGGACCCAGGCCCACCTGGTAGGAGGAATTAAGTGGTGGATCAGAGCAGGAGTGCACAGCCTGCTGAAGATCTAAGCGCAGTCCAGGTTGGGGGTTCTTGGGGAAGGAGCAGTGTTGGTGTGGCAGAGCTGGCACATCCCCCCCAAACGTGGAACACAGAACTCAGTCTACAAGCAGTCATATCCCACTGAAAAACTGAAGGGTCAAGTTAGTTGGTTGGGAATATGGCCAGGCAGCGAAAACACACCCAGATTCAGTCTCAGACTTTGGATTCTTTCTTTGGTGACAAAGAAGACCAAAACATACAGCCAGAAGAAGTCAACAAAGTCATAGAGCCTACAACAAAAGCCTCCAAGAAAAACATGAACTGGTCTCAGGCCATGGAAGAGGTCAAAAAGAATCAAGTAAAAAACTGCTTGGAATAATAAACTTTAGTAAACTTGCAGGATATAACATGAACCTGCATAAGTTCTCTGCATTCCTATATGACACTAACAAAGCCCAAGAGACAGAAAGAGAAATTCCATTTAAAATTACTTGTAGACATTATTATTATTTGGGAGTCTACCTGCTAACACAAACCCAGGAACTATATGAATATAATTACAAAACACTTTTCACACATATAAAATCAGACCTAAAAAACTGGAAAAAAAAATCAGTTGCTCATAGGTAGGCATATCAATTAATATACCAAAAATATTTTACATAGATAGAAAAATAATAAAATTCAACTGGAAAAATTAAAGGTCCAGAATATCAAGGTAATGAATTAAAAGAAATGCAAGGAAAGGTGGCCTAGCCATACCAGATCTCAAATTGTATTATAAAGGAACAATCATCAAAACTACATTGGTACTGGCTAGAAAACAGAGTGTGGAACAGTGGAATATGTTAGGTACACAATACACAGTAGTTAATGACTATAGTAATCTACTGTTTGATAAACACAAGACTCTAGCTTCTATGAAAAGAACTCAATATTTGACAAAAACTGCTGTGAAAATCAGAAAATATTATGGCAGAAACTCAGCATAGACCAATATTTTATGTCATACAGCAAAATAAAGTCAAAATGAGTACATGATTTAGATATGAAGGCTGATACTATAAGCAAACTGGGAGAGCAAGAAATAGTTTACCTGTCAGATTTATGGAGGGTGGAAGAATTTATGGCCAAATGAGATAGAGAACATTATGAAATGAAAATGGATAATTTTGATTAAATTAAATTAAACAGTTTTTGCACAAAGATATCCAATGCAACAAACATTAGGAGAGAAGCAGAAAACTGGGAGAGAATGTTTAGAACCAACGTCTCTGATAAAGGAATCATTTCTAAAATTTATAAGAATACAAGTCATTCCCCAAGTGATAAATGGTCAAAGGATATGAATAAGCAATTTTCAGAGGAAGAAATTAAAACTACCTATAGTCATATGAAAAGATGCTCTAAATCACCATTGATTAGAGAAATGCAAATCAAAACAACTCTGAGGTACCACATCACACCTATCCGATCAGCTAACATGATAAAACAAGAACATGGTAGATGGTGGAGAAGATGTAGGAAAATCAGAATGCTAATGCATTCTTGATGGAGTTGTGAACTGCCCCAACCATTCTGGAAAGCAGTTTGGAACTATGCCCAAAAGGCTATAAAAATATGCATACCCTTCTGCCCAGCAATATCACTTCTAGGTCTGCATCCAAAAGATATCATACAAATAGGAAAAAGATCCACATGTACAAAAACATTTTAGCAGCTCTTTTTGTGGTGGCAAAGAATTAGAAATTGAGGGGATGCCCTTCAGTTGAGGAATGGCAAAATAAGTTGTGGAATATGAATGCAATGGAATCCTATTGTGCTATAAGAAATAATGAGCAGGTAGACTTCAGGAAAACCTGGAAAATCTTGAATGATTTCATGCAGAGTGAAGTGAGCAGAATCAGGAGAACATTGCACACAGTGACAGACACATTGTGTGATGACTTACTTTGACAGACTTATGTCTTCTTAGCAATGTAAGGATCCAAGTCAACTCCAAAGGACTCATGACAGAAAATGCTGTCCACATCAAGAAAAAAGAACCATGGAGTCTGAATTCAGATTGAAGCATACTATTTGCTGTCTCTCTTTTTTGTTTTGTTATGCTTTATTTCTTCTTTCTCATGGTTCATTGCATTGGATATAATTATTTTTTGTAACACGACTAATGTGAAAATATGTTTAATGTGAATGTATATGTGGAGCCTATATCAGAGCCTATATCAATCTATATCAGATTGCATGCCATCTTGGGGAGAGGGGAAGAGAGGGAGGGGGAGAAAATTAGGAACTCACAAGCTTGTGGAACTGAATGTTGTAAACTAAAAACATATAAATAAGTAAATTTAAAAAAAAAAAACAAAGCTGATCACTGTCCCATGCACCTGAATTGATAGTCATAACTTTTCTTCGATTGTTTTAGTTCCCCTGCTGCCTCCAAACTTGGAGTGATATGTCATCCCAACACTAGGTACTTTTTCAAAGGATGTAGATTACAACATTTCCATATTTCTATGCTTCATCTTTTTTTGTGACTCTTATTTATGTTTACTTTTAAATATTCCAAAGGATGCATTATGAAAAATTCCTGGGACCTTCTTTTAGATCTCTTGACATTTCCTAAGCATCCAAGGAGCCCTTGGATTTCCATTTGTTTTCCCTTATTTTCACTAGTTGATTGGCCACTTGTAAGCATACACTTCTCAGATATTTTAATTCTATACTTTCTGCATAATAATTAATTAATAATAGACTCAATACTTAACATGGCCAAAATGTGTCTCCCATGTGTCCTTTGAATGACTAATAAATTTAATTTTTAAGAAATTGATGTTTACATTACTTCAATATCACAGCATCACTGGAAGAATACTTTTTTTTGGACAGGGGGGAAGGCAAGACAATGGTTGTTAAGTGACTTGCTCAAGGGCATACAGCTAGTAAGTGTGTAAAGTGTCCGAGGCCGGATATGAACTTAGGCCCTCCTGACTCCAGAGCCAGTGCTCTACTCACTGTGCCACCTAGCTTCCCCTAATACTTTATTTAATGGTTCTTTGTCTAAGGAAAAAATAAACCCTGAGGTCACCTTAAATGCTATGCAATCATGCAAAATAAAAAATGCATAATAAAACCAGTCCAAGCCATGCTCTTATTTCTATCCTATTGTGTATACAAGCTATTGCTTCAGTATCTATCCAAGCTCATTGAAATGATAGACCAATCCAATGGATTGCCCATATGATTAGGTATTATTGTTTGGAGAGTAGTTATTCTTCATTAATTTTTTCTCTCCAGCTTTAGATTTCCTAAACATGTTAGCTGAATAAAGATTTCCTTTTATCAGATCTACAAGGTTGTCTGCCTTGAAGCACTTAGCAGTGTCATTCAGAAATATTAATATCTTGAAAACTTCATCATCTCCATGGAACTTTACTTTCTTTTTTATTCCATATGGGACATCATACATTGCAGCAATAAACAATGCATTTGCCAGGCTATATTACTGCCTTAATTAAATTATATATATATATATATGTGTGTGTGTGTGTGTGTGTGTGTGTGTGTGTGTGTGTACATATGTGTATATATATATGTGTATATATATATATATTTAAAATAGCACATATTTTACGTAAGACACTGTGCTAGATGCTGGATTAGGGTTAGATGAAACACATTTAACACAAACACAAATGTAAAGTCAATGTGCTCAAGCAGCCTACATTTTATGATGGAAGTCAAATGAGGGAATTACACAACTGTAATGTTAATGGGATAGTAAGATCTTCCCTGTCCATTAATAGGCCTATGTGACATGCTTTGAGCTCTGGCCCAGCTCACAGCTTTGATACATCCTAACTCACAGAGTCCATTGGGAGCTGGAAGATGGCTTAGGAGAAACTTGTTTTTAGGAAGGCTTTCATACCTGTGGCTAATTTCTAATTAGGCATTAAGTCAAGAGAATTGTGATGCATTCTTGTTCTGAGAAGTGTATATACACTCTGATTTCATGTTTTGCTTTTAGGGTTCACTTATGAGAAAGACGTTGTGATTCCCTGGTCGAGACTCTGAGTAGCTGAGTGTTCAAACCACTTAACTGCTCAAATGTAAAGGCTCTCTTGATCCAGTAGCATATGTAAAGTGTATAATAATATTGCTTAGATTGAGACAGTCAGAGCCCTGACTGTTGGTCTAATTTCTCTGCTTGTATTATTTCTGTTTGTATTTTTGCTGATGTTCAGGGAGCCGGGCAGAACAAGCCTTAGTGCCCTGAATCAGTGAACTGTGGCAATTACCAGACTTCTCAACCCACAAACACCAAAGACAACAGAGAAGGTTAGTGGGAAAAAACTGCAGGGACATAGTGAAGGGAGTTAGCAGTAGGCCATCGCCCTGGAGGCAGTGAGATGGTGTAGCTCTGAGGCTGCTTACAAAGCTACATCTGCAGTTGCTTCTGGCCCCAGGCCCACCTGGTGGGAGGAATTAAGTGGCTGGTCAGAACAGGTGTGCCAAGCCTGCTTAGATCTGAATGGCAATCTGGGTTGGTAGTTCTTAGGGGAGGAGAAGCACTGGTGTGGCAGAGCTTGCTGTGCAGAAATAGCTCTGAAAACAACAGCGCAGCCCCTCAAGCTTGGGACAAAGTACTCTCTAATCTACAAGCAGTCATACCCCAATAAAAAGCTGAAGGGTCAGGTAGTTGGCTGGGAACATGGCCAGGCAGCGAAAACAGATTCAGATTCAGACTCAGACTTTGGAATCTTTCTTTGGTGACAAAGAAGACCAAAACATACAGCCAGAAGAAGTCAACAAAGTCAAAGAGCCTACATCAAAAGCCTCCAAGAAAAACATGAGCTGGTCTCAGGCCATGGAAGAGCTCAAAAAGGATTTGGAAAAGCAAGTTAGAGAAGTAGAGGAAAAATTGGGAAGAGATTGGAGTGATGCAAGAAAACCATGAAAAACAAGTCAATGACTTGCTAAAGGAGACCCCCAAAATACTAAAGAAAATAACACCTTAACTTAGACTAACTCAAATGGCAAAAGAGCTCCAAAAACCCAATGAGGAGAAGAATGCCTTGAAAGGCAGAATTAGCTAAATGGAAAAAGAGGTCCAAAAGACTACTGAAGAAAATACTACCATAAAAATCAGATAGGAGCCAGGTGAAACTAGAGACTTTATGAGAAATCAAGATATTATAAAACAGAGCTAAAAGAATGAAAAAATGGAAAACAAAGTGAAATAGCTCATTGGAAAAACCACTGACCTGGAAAATAGATCCAGGAAAGATAATTTAGAAATTATTGAACTACCTGAAAGTCATGATCAAAAGAAGAGCCTAGATATCATCTTTCAAGAAATTATCAAGGAGAACTGCCCTGATTTTCTAGAGCTGGAGAGTAAAATAGAAATTGAAAGAATCTGCCAATCGCCTCCTGAAAAAGATTACAAAAACAAAACTCCTAGGAATATTGTTGCCAAATTCCAGAGCTCCCAGTTCAAGGAGAAAATACTGCAAGCAGCCAAAAAGAAACAATTTGATTATTGTGGTAACACGATTAGGATAACACAAGATATAGCAGCTTCTACATTAAGGGTTCAAAAGACTTGGGATATGGTATTCCACAGGTCAGTGGAGGTAGGATTAAAGCCAAGAATGAACTACCCAGCAAAACAAAGTATAATGCTGCAAGGGAAAATACGGATTTTCAATAAAATAGAGGACTTTCAAGCTTTCTCTCTCTATATATAGACAGAAGGCACAGAGTGAGTTGAATATGAAGGGATGATATCTAAAATAATAAAACAGAATTAAGGGATGAGAGAGGAATATATTGAGAGAGGGAGAAAGGCAGAGATAGATTGGGGTAAATTCTCTCACATAAAAGTGGCAATAAAAAGAGTTCATTGGAAGCAAACTGGGGGCATGTGAGGGGGAATGAGTGACTCTTGCTCTTTTTGGATTTCACCTGAGGAGGGAATAACATACACACTGAAGTGGGTATCTTACCCACAGGAAGGAAGGAGGAAGGAGATAAAAAAGGGGGGAGGCAATAGAAGAGAGTGCAGATAGGGGGAGGAAGTAATGCAAAGCAAACACTTTTGAAAAGGGAGGAAAAGGGTCAAGGGAGAAAAACGAATAAAGGGGGATAGGATAGGAAGAAGCAAAATATAGTTAGTCTTTCAAACATGAGTATTGTGGAAGGGTTTTGCATAATGATACACATGCAGCCTATGTTGAATTGCTTGCCTTCTTAGAGAGGGTGGGTTGGGAGGGAAGAGGGGAGAGAATTTGGAACTCAAAGTTTTGAAAGAAGATGTACAAAAAGTTTTCATATACAACTAGAAAATAATTTATACAGGCAATGGGGCATGGAAATCTATTTTGCCCCACAAGAAAGTAAGGGAAAAGGGGATGGGGGAATGGGATGACAGAAGGGAGGGATGACTGGGGAACATGGCAATCAGAATACATGTCTTCTTGGAGTGGAGGGGAGAGTAGAAATGGGGAGAAAATTTGTAATTCAAACTCTTGTGGAAATCAATGCTGAAAACTAAAAAATATTAAATAAATAAATAATAATTACAAAAAAGAAAAAAAATAATTACAGTGAAAGGATGTGAACAGGCAGTGTTCAAAGGAAGAAATTTGAACTATCAACAACTGTATGATAAATGCTGCATATCACTAATAATTTATGCAAACTGAATGAATTATGTGATTCTACCTCATACCCATAAGATTGGAAAAGATAAAAAAATGGAAAATGAGACACTGGAGATGCTGTGGGGAAAAATTATGAATTGGTTTAACTCTTCTTGAAACAATCTGGAACTGTGCTCAAAATATCACTAAAAGGTTTATACTTTTTGAAAAAAAACTTGGCCAACAGGTAATGAAAAAAAAAAAGAAACAGCAGTTCTATTGGAAGGGAAGAGAGGGCAGGTGAAAGCAAATGAATGAATCTTGACTCTCATAAGACTTGACATAAGGAGGGAATAATATACACATTCAGTTGGGTATCTTACCTTACATGAAAGTAGGGGGGAAGAGGATAAGAGAGAGGGGATGATAGAAGGGAGGGCAGATTGCTTGAGGTGGTAATGAAAAGCAAACACTTTTTTAAAAGGCCAGGGTCAAGGGGTTAAAATTGAATAAAGGGGGAAAGGATAGGTTGGAGGGAAATATAGTTCATCTTTCAAACATGACTGTTTTGCATAATGATACATGTTTGTCCTATGTTGAATTGCTGGCATTCTCAAGGAGGATGGGTGCGGAGGGAAGAAGGGAGAAAATTTGGAACTCAAAGTTCTAAAAGCAGATGCTCAAAAAAAAACCACAATCCAACAATATGTTGTGCACAAGAGACACACCTGAAGCAGAAAGATACACACGGAGTTAATGTAAAGGGATAAATCAGAATCTGAAATGCTCTCTCTGAAGTTAAAAAACAAGGCAAGTATAGCAATCATGATCTCACAAAAACAACAGCAAAAATAATTAAATTATCCTAATTAAAGGAGATAATCAGGAAAACTACATTTTGATGAAAAGATACAAGATACAATGAAGTGATTTAAAAAAGACAGCATTTTTTTCTGATAAAGTGCTTATTTCTGAAATATATAGAGTATTAAATCGAGTTTATAAAAAGTAAATCATTTCACAATTGAAAAATCATAAAAGGATATAAAAAAGATGTTTGAGAAAAAGAAATCAAAGTTACTTATATTTGCATGGTAAAATGCTCTAAATTACTAATGGTTAGAGAAGTACATATTGAAATAACTCTGAGGTACCACCTCCCACCTATTTTAAATGACAAATGCTGGAAGGGATGAGAGAAAATAGGTATATTAATAAAGTGTTGGTTAGTCCAGCCATTTTGGAGGAAAAAAAATATAACTATGCCCAGAGGACTATAAAATGTGTATCCCCTTTTACCCAGAAGTACTACAAACAGGCTATGTCCCAAAGAGTTCAAGGAAAAAGGGAAAAGACCTATATGTACAAAATATTTAGGGCAGCTATTTGTTTTTGGTGGCAAAGAATTGGAACCTGAGGTGAAATTGGAATTTGAGGTGATCCTCATCAATTGGTGAGTGACTGAATAAGCTGTGGCAAAAATAGTGATGAATACTATTATGCTATAAGAAATGTTGGGGTGGGGATAGTTTCAAATGCAAAAAAAGCAAAACAAATGCACAAAATAACATGGCAAGACCTATACGAACAGAAGGAAAGTGAGGGGAGAAGAATCCAGAGGTCATCGTGGACAGTAATAGCAAAGTTATAATGATGATCAGATTGGCTACTTTGATAAATAAAATGATCCCAAGATAATATCAAAGTACTCATGATGAAAAAATCTTATCCACCTCCAGAGAGAGAACTGATGAAATTTGAAAGCCAATTGAAATATAATTTTTCTCTTTTTCTTATTTTTTGTGAAATGGCTAGTATGGAAATATGTTTTGCATGATTTCACATTTATAATTGGTATCTCATTCCTTATCTTCTCAATGAAGGGGAGAGAGAGTAGGATGGAGAGAAAGAATTTGGAATACTAAATGTAAAAAGAAAAGTATGTTAAAATAAATGAACAATAAGTTTAAAATGTTCTCTTTATATACAAATATTATTTTCACAAATATTTTAAAATGATAGAAAAGTAGGTATATATATATATATATATATATATATATATATATATATAATTACTGATATTGTCTGAATCCCTTTTTCACTATTAAACATTGGTAATAATATTCCCTCATCCCATACCATTTGCATTTCTCTAAAAGATTAGGTAATTCTTAGACTGGTATACTTGTGATTATTCTTACAGTAACATGGCACTGTTTCATTGTTCATTCTCTAGACCCTCCCTTTCCTAGTCAAGAATCCAGGTGACAGATGATGAGGAACTCAGCTAATACATTAGAATACATATAAAATGATGGATTAAAAATGATTTATGGAAGTATAATTAGTCAAACTTAGTAATGGATGAAATGGGATGAGTATGAGTCAAAGTAAAGGATCCTTGTTTCCTCAAAGATTATATCTCTAGGTAACTGGAATAATAATGATACCCTCAGTGGTATCAAGTAAATTTCAAAGGTTTAGGAGCTGAAGATAATTAGCTCCATTTCACATATTAAGTACTTCAGCTTGGCCTGTCCATTCTTTGGACTTTTTTTTACCATCTTCTAGTCATCAAACATAACCTGTTTCATGTCTCATTCTTTCAGAAAATTTTATGATGAATATGAATTTCCAGTAAATTAATCATGGAAAATGCTTAATGGCTTATTGTGTTCTTTTACACAATAATTTAGGGAATCTAGGATACATTGTCAACCCAGGAGTCAGGAGGGTGTGAATTCAAATTTAGCTTCAGACAGTAGCTGTGTGACTCTGTACAAGTCACTTAACCCTGTTTGCCTCACTTTCCTCATCTATCAAATGAGCTGGAGAAGGAAATGTCAAACTCCCCCAGTATTCTGTCAAAAAATAAAAAAAAAAACAAATGAGGTCATGAAGAGTTGGACAAAACAAATCAACTAAACAACAATAGCAAACACTTGATTTGGAATAATGGATAGAGACCTTCACTTAGAGTCAAGATAACCTGGGTTAAGGGTTCAATTATAAATTAACTTCAGTTGACTATTGCTTAACCCAGGGAAATCTCTCAAAACGTCATGCAACTCTAAGTCTTTAATGCAAAAAAAACCAGGTTTGCTTATTACAAATAATGAATGCATTGAAGTTGTCCCATGTATTCGAATTGGCAATATTTAAAATCGTAATTATGTAAAATACGTTAATTTAATTCCAGCTCGGTGGAAACATGAATACAAATTCAATGTATAAATTGTAGAACAGTTGCTGATCTTTAGGGGGGTTAGAGCTGGTGTTGGTCCTGACTGGGAATTCCCTACACCTGTGAAAACACCTGGATACACATAAAAACAAAACAAAATGACAAAATACTTATATTTAAAACTGAAACTACCCAGACCTACAGAAGCCTTGGCCTGGAGAATTTTGCGTTTAGCTGTAAATAATTTAAGCAATATATGTGAAGAATATTGTTTCTTGAATCACAGAAACAGAATTCAAATCCCTCTTCTGATGTTTACTACCTGTGTTATCGTGGGCAAGTAATGTAACTTCCTTGGGCCTCAGTTTTCTCATCTGTAAAATGAGACTGTTGTAGATGATCTCAGATATCTCTCTTAGCTCCAATCTCAGATATCAGCCCAGGGGAGTGTAGACTTTTCTGAAGAACTGATATAGACCAATTAAGAAATAGGTACCACATCACAAAAGTGACCATTTACTGACCAGTGAATAAATGCAGTTACCTGTTCATGGAAGTGAAAGCACACATTTAACAGTAAACATTGTTATTTTTAAGGTATGCATATGAAACAAGTGAACAATTTCTCTTTTGTTGAACTGACTATTCTATTCAATGGACACTGCATAAGAAACTATAAAAAAAAATTCTCTTGGTAAAAAGAGTAATAAGACCCATACTATCTTTATTACTTTTCTGATAATTTGTTAAAAAATAAACCATTTCTATTCCTGTTCCCTGGGACACAAAACATCTGTCTTAGTGCTTCCCTCATGACCTTAATGCTTTTGTCGATTGAACAGTTTCTTTTTTTTTTCTGAAAAAAATATAGTTGTTAAAAACAATTAAAAATTTAAGGGAAAAAACTTTCTCTCTGATATAAATCAGAGTACTGGGTAGTAAAATATTAGTAAATATACAAACATCATATTTGTAAAGAAAATTAAATGAGCCTAAAAGTGGTTTTTTTAATGTTTTTTTCCCACTGCAGCTTTGCTTCCCAAGCAGTTATCCACACTGACCAAATAACTATCCAAATTTTCCCTTCTAAATATGAGAACAGTTTTGAAATTGTCATTCATTAAAATGAGTCACCGTATCTTTTTTATTGTCTTTCAGTAATATAAACAATGTTTTAAGTTCATTTTTTTAGACACGAGTAGAATTGACCATTGTCATAGAAGAAATATTAATAAAGGTCAATAACTGATGCTAGTAGCATTAATAAATGATAATGATCCACACATTGAAAAAAAATTGACTAAACTTGAAGTTTGGGGAGGAAGGAGACCCTTTGGTCCCTTGGTCCCTTTGTATTTGGACTAGTTGAGAACTCATTTTGGTTATTATATTTAATTTTGGCCTCTACATATTGGTAAGGACATTCACAAACTAGAGAGCATCCAGAGAACTCCCAGAATTGTGAGTAAATTTAAATCCACACCATCTTCAGATCAATGGAAGGTAATGTGAGTGTTTAACCTGGAAAAAGTAAACTCAGTGGAAATATATCTGTCTTCACCTACTTGTGAGGAAGAAAGATTGGATTTTTTTTCTTTCTTTTTATTTGGCCTCACAGATGAATGATTGAAATTGACAAAGAGAGTAATTTAGGTTAAATGTCAGGTTAAGAAAAATCAAAAACAAGCAATCAAACAAGTAAAAACTAATTAATTGAATTGGTCCAAAAAAAGTTAAAAATGAAAATAGAATGGAATGCCCTCTCTTGATGTTATGGATTATCCCTATTTAGTTGTCTTGAAGCACAGGCTTTATGACGGGTGTTTGGTTATATTATATTGGGGGGGATATTTTGAGGTACAGGTTGGTAAAGTCCTTTGTAGCTCTCAAATTCTGTGAATCTATGCCAAGATTTTTTTGTTTGCCTATTTTGGTGGGTTGCTTGTTGTTTTGATTGTATGTAAGGAATCGGAAGGTGCTGTGTAGTGCACTGTTTTGAATGCTTGAATATCTGGTTTTGCATCCAAACTCTGCCACTTCCTAGCTGTGTAAACCTGAATAAGTCATTTAACATTTCGGGCCCTCACTTACCTCATTTATAAATTTGGGGAGGTTAACTAGCTCATTCCCAAACACTGTTCTTGGCTTTTTTTAAACATTGTATGTATGTATCATGGACCCCCTTGGTAGTCTGTTAAAGCCTGGCTACTACTTCTTAAAATAATACTTTTAAATACAGAGGGTAACAAAGGAAACTCTTTTTAGTGTAATATAGTGAAAGAGGGAGAGAGAAAGAGAGAGAGAGAAGTTAAGAAATCCTGAGTGAGTTTGAGAGGTGAAACTAGTAAAATGAGTCCCCACTATGCCCTTTTAAGCCTCATAGTTTTGAAGGGGGAAATCCCAAAGGCAAAAAGGCAGATTTTTTTAAACTAACAGCTTTATTACTTTAGATGAGAATTAAAGCGATCAGCACAGAAGCTGCTCTAGAAGAGTTGGTCAACTTTGATTGACTTGCTCATAGACTCAGCCTAAATTTTGCTGGGAGTTCTCTTCTGATTGGACAGTACAGTATTCTGGTAAGCAAGAAGTCTGATCATATTAGCCCATGGAAAGCAAACTTACTCTCAGCCTCAACATAAGTGCTATAGAAATGAACAGATAACCCTTTCTAATGACCTTTTAAGGGTGGTTTTAAATTGTACAACTCGGGAAATATCTCCTGAGATCAAGAGAACAGAGAAGAATGAGCCCTCCTGGAATGGGTGAGGATCAGCAGAAATGTAAACAGTCTTTTGTAGCATAGATGTTCTCAAATGGACCAGTTGCACCATAGTCTGCATTTCAGACTTGTGAGTTACTACAAGAATATGGGTTTTTCTCTCTTATGTTCTTCCCTACCGTATTTCAATAGGTGTGTGTCTATTCTTCTGAATAGATAACATCTCCATTGGTGGGACATTGCAATGCACTGTTTTTATTTTTTGGATTGTGATGTATTTAATAGTGAAATACTTGGTTAATAGGAGTACCTGTGATATTGTTAACAAAACATTTACACTTCATACATAGATATATCACATTTTTTTATCTTATTGCTAAGTAAATAGTTTTAATTAAAATCTGTGAAGCATCCTTATTGGGGCTGGTTGGGGCTTTTTCTTAACCATAGGTGTGGTCCTTCTCAGGGGCTTTCTGTTTCCACTAAGATCTAATAGAAAGAAAGTCCTCGTTTGGTATTTAAAGTTCTTCATAACCTGGCCCTTTCCCTATATTTGAAACATGTAACACCTTGTTTACTTGTCTCCATTCACTCTAAAGTTTAGCAATATTGACCTACTGCAGTTCCTTTTAACAGGCCCCATCCCTCAACTCTTTTTCATTTCACATTCTTGCTTGAACTCTCTTCCTTCAAGACTCAACTTGAGTCCTACCTTTCCCATGAGTACTTTCTTAACCTTGCAAGCTGCTAATGTCTTCCTTTTCCAAACTGTCTTCATATGCTCTGTATATGTCTTGCAAATATTAATTATTAATACGAGTAGTGGCAAGCTCAAATAGAAGCAAGGGCCACTAAACCATAACAATCCCAGAGCATCACATATTGACTTAGAAAACTACATATTAGCATTATTTGTATTGCATTGTATTTTTATTTGTTAACTGTTTATCAATTACATTTTAACTTGGATCAGTGGCACTTTGGAACATTGTGGGCTTCATGCTCCTCATGGACCCATGTTTGGCAATTGATTTACATACAGTCTTTTTCCATGGGCTGAAAAGGATAAACAAAAATCTAATCTAAATGAGGTAAAAATTCTTTCATTGAATGAATATTGTTTGGTTAAAATATTTTGCAATATACTGACAGGTTAAGAAATTAATTAAATTCTAGATTCTCTGTCAATCCTTTTCAAAGTTTCATCATTCAGTGAAAATGATGAAAGTTCTTTGTTAGTACATTAATCAATCCATTTTTGATAATTGAGAATATGCTTTTTACTGACTTCCTAAAATGTTACCTGTCCTGAGTGGACACAGCATTTTATTGGGTCTGTCACAAGTGTCTGAATAATCCTCTCATTATAATAAATGTGAGAATCAGCTCCTCATTTCCATAAAAATAGATTCTAAAGAATCACTGTGCTGGAATTTATTAGATTTTCCTACAAAGCCTTATAATTATCTCATATATCAACCATAACTAGTGCTTATGATAAGTGAAAGTTGTAATCATTTGCTGACTTTCTTTGATGTTGAAAGAATCTTGGAGATATAGCTTGAGTTTAACTTATATTGATGATTTCAAAGGACCACATTTTGTTGTCATTGATATATATTTGGAGAGATGATTTTCCATTAGAACTTTCATTATGATACTGAAAACACTTGGTGGCTTTGCCTGGATGAATTTGAAGGCTTAAGTTGGAAAGAAAAAATGAAAGGAAGATCTATAAACTGCCTATTTTGAACCCATTCACTTATGGAATGTGAATATGTCTACTTTTCTCAAGCCCCATCTTTCAATTACTAGTAGGCAGAACTACTTCCTAGTCATCATCCCTGTTTCCCTGAAAATGGATAGTGAAGAAACAACAGGGGAAGGTATCTGATATTGTTCATTCAGTCATGTCTGACTCTTTATGACCTCTTAGACCATATCATCCATGGAGTTTTATTGACCAAAATACCAAACCATCTGTCGAGTTGCCTGTCCCATGTCCTCCCCAATGAAAGCATCAGGGGTTACCAAAACCCAAGACTCCCTCAGCATGGTGCCAATGTTTACTAACATTTTTACCCTAAGATTGGAAAGGCTCTAAAACCATTTTGACTTTTTTGGGGAGGAAGGTCAAATGAGAAGGGTATAAAAACCAAATTTCCAAACTTTAAACATATTTCTTAAATTATCTTAATATCACTATTAGGTCCATATCCCAAAAAGATCATAATGAAGGAAAAATGACCTACATTGCATAAATATTTACATTTCTTCATGGCAGGAAAATATTGGAAATTGATGGAATATCTATCAATTGGGGAATGGCTGAACAACCTTTGATATATGGATGTAATGGGATACTGTTGTGCAATAAGAAATGATGAACAGGAAAATTTCAGAAAACTCTGGAAAGACTCATATGACTTAATACAAAGTGAACAGAACAGAACCAGGAAAACACTGTACACAGTATCAGCAGCATTGTGTGATGACCAACTATAAATGACTCAGCCCTTCTCACAATCCAAGTACAGAGGACTCATGAAGGAAAATGTTAAGCAGATACAGAAAAAGAAGTGATGGACTCTGAATGCAGATTTAAGCATATTTTTTCACTTGCTTTATCCTTTCTCATGTTTCTTTTTCTTTTGTTATGTTTTTTTTTATTATTTTTAGTTTACAACGCTCAGTTCCACAAGTTTTTGAGTTCCAAATTTTCTCTCCCTCCCGCTACTCCCTCTCTTCCCCAAGATGGCAAGTAATATGATATAGGTTCTACATATATCTTTGCATTAAACTTATTTACATAGTAGTCAAGTTGTAAAGAAGAATTATAACTAAGGAAATGAATAATGAGAAACAAGAAATGAAAACCAAAAAAGAAGGAAAAAAAAAGAGAGTGAATACTTTGCCTCCATCTGTATTCAGACTCCATAATTCTTTCTCTGAATGTGCATAGCTTTTTTTTATCATGACTCCTTTTGACCTGTCTTTGAACATTGCATTTATGAGAAGAGTCAAGTTTATCAGTTAGTCCTTAAAAATACCATGTGTCTATAACCACGTATAATGTTCTCCTGGTTCTACTTCCCTCACTCAACATCAGTTCATATAAATCTTTCCAGGTTATAATGAAGTCTGTCTGCTCATCATTTGTTATAGCACAATAGTATCCCATTACATTCATATGCCACAGTTTCTTTAGCCATTCCTCAATTGATAGGCAACCCCTTGATTTCCAATTCTTTGCCACCACAAAAAAGCTGCTATAAATATTTTTGTACATACTGGTCCACTTCCCACTTGTGTGAGCTCTTGGAGATGCAGCCCTAGAAGTGGTATTGCTGGGTCAAAAGGTATTCACACCTTTATAGCCCTTTAGGCATAGTTCCAAATTGCTCTCCAGAATGGCTGGTGTATCTGTCCTTTTTTCGCAACTGTGACTAATATGAAAATATATTTTTACATGACAGCACATGTATAAATTATATCAAACTTTCTACCATTTTCAGAAGAGGGAAGGATAGGAAGGGAGGGAGAAAAATTTGGAATTCAAAATCTTATAAAAATGAATGCTAAAAATTTTCTTAACATATTACTTGGGGTTAAATTACTAATTTTTTGAAAAAAAATGTACATGAGCAAAGACAGTGCAAGAAATGGGAAGTTGCACATAATAGTTTTGCAGTTTCATGTGCAATAATTGTTATTATTATACTATATTATGGAAATGCTTGTTTTATTTTATAAATTTAAAAATGTATAAAATTTTTAAGAAGAGGAAAACCTAAAAACCAGTTCCTTACCCAAGCTTTTGTCCCCACCACTCCAACTTTAATGATCCTTCTTTCTAGGCAAGGGGAAATAATCTGGAAATTTGAACTACAATTCCATGCAACTATGATCTGAAAACTTTTGTTTTCTGCTTGCAGAAGAGTTATCTTCCCTAAATATGATTAGAAGATATGGATGTAATGGATTCAATGATTCTTCTTAAGGCATGGAAAATGATAAGTATTGCATGCGATGCTTTTGCCTATAAAGTTCAGGGGTAAATAAATAGCTTCCTCATAATTTAGAGATAATATAAGATGGAAGAATGGATGGATGGATGGAGAAAATGAGAGAGAGAAAGAGACAGATAGAGACAGAGAGAGAGGAGGTAAAAGAGGAGGAAGGAGAAGAAGCAGCAGAAGCAGTAGTAGTAGAAGCAGCAGATGAAACAGCAGAAGACGAAGCAGCAGAAGCAGAAGCAAGAGGAGATGCAAAGGCAGCAGCAGATGCAAAGGCAACAGAAGAAGCAGCAGCAGAAGCAGCAGCAGCAAAAGAAGAAAGTGCCTCTTCAAGGACTCAAAGATAATAACCAGTTTGTAAAACAAGGTTGTTTCATTTCATTTCCATTGCCTGTCTCAACTTTTTCACCCCGTCTTGTCTGTGCTACCTGAATATCTACCTAGATGATCTTGCACATATAATCTGATCTGGAGATTAAATGCTGATCCATCTCATCTGGGAGAGGCCCATTTGATCAAATGTGAATCAGTCTCTTTGCCTACCTTCCTTCAACCTGGAGAAGTTCAATCCAAATCACTGAATCTTTCCCTTATTGCAGCCACTCAATCAGCTTCATTTCTCTCTTGTGTGCCTTTGTTAATGCCCTGGAATTTGACCAAAGGCAAAGCTATGGAGCCCATATTTGGGGAGAGAAGCCCATTTATACCTCTCAGTTTCCTCTTCCTTCTGTCCCTATTCCTCAAACATCACTCATAACATATCCACAGAGTTCATCAACTGACATGCTAAAGTAAATAATTTTACAGAGACAATGAAAAGTTAATTTAGTGACCATTGTTGGCAGTTCTGTTATGGGTCATGGCACAGGTTGATCTCATTTGGCATATATGCAAATTATGCTGTACTTTCCTCTGCTAGAATCCCCTGACTAGTTCCCTGGCAAATCTCCACAACAACCCTGCAAAGTCATTTACATTGGCATATCCCTTTCTCTTTGTGTGTCCTTATTTCAGAGACCAATTTTCTATGAGCATAGAATTCCATGAATGAAAGGTGTAAAGATGCTCTCCCCAGACTCATTGAGGAGTAGGAGGAAAGATTGACATGAAAAATATTCTTAAAAATATTTGTAAGAATATACTAATATACTAACATTCTGAGATGTCATAGAAGAATTTATAGGTGACCACAATTGGACCATGGCTTCCCCTGTGAATGTTTTATTAAAAAAAAGACTCTATTCACATCCAAAAAATAGTAGATAGTTTAAGCAATCCTCAGAGGTAATTAGCCTGTTAGATCTTGGCACTTGATTGATTGTTTTTAGAAACACATTAAAGTGCCTTGAGTAGGAGCAGTGTTAAAAGCTTAGGTCTAGACATGAGGTCATCATTCTTCATTATCACCTTCTGGGGATTTTTTCTTTAAATTGATGCATTTGTGATGGAAATCTAAGCACTTATTGATAATGCTTCCAATTAGAAACTTCCCCCTTGCACTTGAATATGTGTTTGACTGCTTTGGTCAGTGTAATGGCAATGTATTTTAGAGAGAATTATGTTTTCTTACATCTTCAATATTGGAAAATACATATTAAAGAAAAAGTACTCTAGAGAAAATAAGCTTAGATTCAAGTCCTATTTCTGATGGGTGTGACCTTGGAAAAGTCACTTAACAAATTCACACATTTCAGTTTGTTTTCTCTGTTAACAATTACAGGGATGGCCTCTGATATCCCTTCCAGTTTTAAAAAAAAATATTACCACATAATCTGTGATTGTTTATTTTTAAAATGTTTATTTCAATTTATTGGTTAAATAAAACCTTCAGTTCAATTCAATGACAATTATATCAAAACTTCCTACTATGTAAGAAGCCTTTGAAAATACAAATATAAAAATAAAACTGCACATTAAGTATCTCATATGCTAAATAATGGAATACAACTTTGGTAGACCTCAAGGTTCAAAGGATTCCCACTCTTTTCTCTCAATGGAGCATATTAAAAATTGTTCTTCTGGAATAGACTTCATCACAGAATATCTGAAGATAGAGATAATTTAATAATGTCTATATCACATGCAATTATAAATCTTGAATATCATTTGCCTTCCCAAATCACTTCTCACCCCGCAGAAAAGTCTGGACTAGTGGCAATAGTTTCTGAAAAACAAATGGAGATTTCAATTGAACTCAAAGGTTTGAGATGTGAGAAATCTGAAGTTTAATTATGTTCTCTTGGTGAAAGATCACATGGGAACTCTACTTGGTTTGGACTTAGCTTGATCCATCTGGTGGGTACCCTACAAAGTATTATCTCCACAATATTGTCAGGTACTGGTTATATTCCTAAGCCCTAGATGATAGTGATATGGGCAAGCCAGGGAAAAGTTGTATTGGATGCCATCTTGAACTTGCTTTCATAAGGAACATGAACATAAAGAAATGAATAGAAAATATATTGCTGCTGAATATGAAGTTTTGGTTTTGTTTTGTTTGAGATTCCATAAGAACTAAAAACTGGGAGGATCAGTAAAAATCTGGTGTAGGAGGTGACATCTGAGCTTGAGCTTGAAGTTGGAATTTGGCCATCTAAAAGTTGCAGGTGAGAAGAGAGAGCTTGCCAGGCCTTTGGAATAGCCTGTTTCAAGTCACAGAGACAGGATACAGTAAGCCAGATATAAAGAACAGTTTTCAAGATATTTTTTATAGAGGAGATTCCTAAGATGAGAGCTAGAAAGTTATAGGCATAAATCAAATCACAAAAACACGAAAGTAAGGTGTTTAACTCAGCTTTTCTAATCACTTTCAATGCCATATATCATCATGAAAAATTGAGAGAACTATAATAGATGTCTTCCTGCACTCATAATTTAGCACTAAAATATGGTTACAGAAGGTGGAGCTAAGATGGCAAAATGAAAGCAGGAACTCACCTGAGCTCTCACACAAATTCCTTCAGATACCTCTAAAAAGTGACTATGAACAAATCTGAGAGTGGCAGAATCTGCTAGGAGACAGAGTGTGGCAGATTCTGAGCCCAGGAGAGTCCTGACGGTCAACAGGAAAGATCTGTTGCACCAGGCTAGGGAGAGTACAGAGCATGCAGGTCTACACTTGAGCATGGTGGAGCATGAGTGGACCTGGCAGATTAAATTACCAGTGGCAGTGATGATTCTGAAAGCTCTCAGTTGAGGACAGGAGTCTGTGGGAACTGGGCAAGAGAGAAGCATAGGGCCTGAAGCAGCTGAGACAGCTACTCCTGGGGATATTGGCCCACAGACTAAATGCTTGAAAGTCACACTCTTGAAATTCTGGGAGCCAAAATGGCAGAGTAAACCGTAAGTGCTCTCACCCTTCCACCTTGTTGACCCTGAAAAACCCAGAGAATATTTCCCCAGGAAGAATCCTGTAATAGTTGATTCAGCAGGAGGGGTATAACAGTCTTTTATCTCAAGAGGCTAGGGAGATTGATGGGAAGGGTCTCTTTTGTTGTGGCTGAAGGGGATCATGACAGGAAAGGAGGCATACAGCAAGCCCCACCTCAGCAGACCAGAGAGAGTCCTGAACCCCAGGGAAATGGAGTCATCAAGCACCAACACTAGGACACCAGGCTTGCCTTTGCATAGCCAGGGCAATTGGTAGACACCAGCATGGATAGGTGTCTGCTGGTGGCTGAGTCTACCTGTACTCTAGCACAGCCCTAGGGGAGAAGGAGACCTCCAGTGGCCAGACCACCTCTACTGCACACCTTACACTGCAAGATTCAGTGTAACCATGGGGAAACTAACACAGACTTCATCTGGCCTTGACCTTCACGCACACCAGCCAACTCCAACTCAGCACCCAATGAGCTGCAGCATTATATAGCTTCCAGGTGACAGAACCAGAGGCCACAGCACACAAAGTCAATAATTGGGTCCCTAGCTCCCAGCATAAGAAGTCTGGGACAGAACACCCTGTACCCAAGAAGGAGAAATCAACTTTAAAAGCTAGGAAAAAGCCAACCACAACGAACAAGATGCAAAACTAGAAAAGCCAAAACCATAGAATCTCACTGTGGGGACAGGGAAGATCAAAATACAAATTCAGAAGAGGACAGCATAGACACTATACCCACATCTGAAACCTGAAAAGAGAATATGAACTGTTCTTAAGCCAAAATAATTCTTGGAAGAGCTCAAGGAGAATTTTAAAAGCAAAATTAGAGAGGTAGAAGAACAATTTACCAATCCCTTTAAGAAATACAATGGACAAAATGGGAAAAAAAAATCACTGAAAAGAACAAATCTTTAAAAAGTCAAATTGGCCAAATGGATAATGAAGTACAAAACATAACCTGGGAACATAAATCCTTAAAAATAAAATTGGCCAAATTAAAAAGGAGGTACAAAACCTAATGAAGAAAACAATTCATTAAAAATTAGCATTGGGCAAGTAGAAGCTAATGATTCTATGAAGCATCAAGAATCAGTCAAAAAATATAAAGAATGAAAAAAATGAAGAAACATAGAATATGTCATTGGAAAAATAACTGACTGGGAAAATAAATGTAAGAGAGATAATCTGAGAATTATTGGTGTACCAAAAAGCCACAATGAGAAAACGACTTCCAAGTAATCCTCAAGGAAAATTGCTCTGAGATCCTAGAACCAGAGCATAAAATAGTCATCAAAAGAATCTGCCAATAACCGCCTGAAAGAGAACAAAAGTTGAAAACTTCAAGGAATATTCTAGCCAAATTCCAGAATTATCAGTTACGGAAAAAATACTGCAAGCAGCCATAAAGGAACAATTCAAATATCACAGAAATACATTAGGATCACACAGGACCTTGCAGATTCTACATCAAAAGATTGAAGGAATTGGAATATGATATTCCATAAGGCAAAGGAGCTTGGGGTACAATCAAGCATCAACTACCCATCAAAATTGAGCATAATCTTTTATTTTTCTTAGAATTTATTTTCCAATTACATTATAAGAATTTGAGTTTCAAATTTTTCCTAATGCCCACCCCCCCAATTCGTGGATATTCTCTGCTAGGTAATGCTTTGGCTGCACCAGATACATTTTGGTGTGTTGTCTCATTATTGTCATTTTCTTTTTTAAGATATATATATATATATATATATATATATATATACACACACACACACACACACACACACACACACACACACACACACATATACATATATATGTATATATATATGTATTTTATTATTTGATATTTTTAGTTTTCAATATTTCCACAAGATTTTGAGTTACAAATTTTCACCCCATTTCTACCTTCCCCCCCCCATTCCCAGATGGCATGTATTCTGATTACCCTGTTCCCCAGTCAGCCCTCCCTTCTGTCATTGCACTCCCCCCCATCCCCTTTCCCCTTACTTTCTTGAAGTGCAAGATAGATTTCTGTACCCCATTGCCTGTAAGTCTTATTTCCCAGTTGCATGCAAAAACAACTTCTTTTGAGCATCTGCTTTTAGAACTTTGAGTTCAAAATTCTCTCCCCTCTTCCCTGCCCACCTACCCTCCCTATAAAGGTAAGCAATTCAACATAGGCAATACATGTATCATTATGCAAAACACTTCCACAATAATCATGTTGTGAAAGACTAACTATATTTCCCTCCATCCTATGCTGTCCCCCTTTATTGAGTTTTATCCCTTGACCCTGTCTCTTTTCAAAAGTGTTGCTGTTGACTACCTCCTCCCCTGATCTGCCCCCGATTCTATCATCCCCCCTTTCTTATCCCCTTCCCCTTACTTTCCTGTTGGGTAAGTGTATGTTTTTGAGTGTGTATGTTATCCACTTCTCAAGTCAAATCCAATGAGAGCAAGATTCACTCATTCCCTCTCCCCTGCCCCCTTTTCACTTCCAACAGAACTGCTTTTTCTTGATGCGTTTATGTGAGATAATTTACCTGATTTTATCTCTCTCTTTCTCCCTCTCTAAATATATTTCTCTCTCACCCCTTAATTTAATTTACTTTTTTAGATATCATCCCTTCATATTCAACTCACCCTGTGCCCCCTGTCTATATATATATATGTATACATGTATGTATACATGTATGTATGTATATGTATACACATGCACACACACATATGTACATATAGACAGGAATGTAAACAAAACAGTTCAAATTTAGCAATTCCCTTAGTATTTGACTTTCTTAAAATTGAATGTAATCTTTAAGGCAAGGAGATGGATATTCACTGAAATAAAGAACTTCCAGACCTTCCTGATGAAAATGCCAGTACTCAACAAAAAATCTGATCTTCAAATACAAGACTCAAGAGAGGCATAAAAAGGTGAACAGGAAAAAAAAGGAAAAAAATAATCTTGTTATTCAATAAAGGCAAAATGTGTGCATCTCTATATGGGAGGATAATACTTGTTAATCTTGAGAAAGGCATATTTATTATGACATTTAAAAGGGATAGACATAGACAGAAGGTATGGGTATAAGTTAACTGATGTGATCACAAAAACCTAATTAAGGGGTGCAAAGGAATTGTACTGCGAGAGGAAGAAAGGGGGAGGCAGAAAATGGTAAATTACATGACATGAAAGTGAAAAAAACATATTAGAGTAGATAGAAAGAAGGGAGGGAGATGAACATTGTTTAAGATTTACTCTCATCAGATTTCGTTTAAGGAGAGAATAGCATAATCTGAAAAGTATAGAAATCAAACTTGCCCTACCATCAGTAGGAGGATAAAGGGGAAAGAAAGGGGGTGGGTTAGAAGGGAAGGAAGACATAATAAGGGAAAAGGGAAAGTAATGGATGGGGGCTGATAGAAGGGAGGGAAATTGGGGGAGATGGTCAAAAGCAAAACTCTTTGGCGGAGGGGAAGGTTGAAGGGAGAAATAAAAGCATAAATGGGGGGTGGGGCATAGGATAGAGAGTAAGACACAGAAAGTAATCACAACTGTGACTATGAATGGGATGAAATCTCCTATAAAATAGAGGCTGATAGCATAATGGATTAAAAGCCATAATTGTACAACATGTTGATTACAAAAAAAAAACACACACACACATTTGAAATAGAAGGATACACATAATGTAAAGGTAAAAAGGGTGGCAAAGAATATATTATCTTTCAGGTGAAGTAAAAAAAAAATAAACAGGTGTAGCAATCCAAATTTTGGACAAAGCAAAAAATAGATTTAATCAAAAGAGATAAGGAAGGAAATTATATCTTGCTAAAAGGCACCATAGACAATGATGTAATATCATTAATAAACATATATGCACCAAGTGGTGTAGCATACAAATTCTTAGAGGAGAAGTTAAGGGAGTTACAGGAAGAAATAGACAACAAAACTATACTAGTGGGGCAACTCAGCCTCCCCCTCTCTGAACATGATAAATCTAACCTCAAAATAAGCAAGAAAGAAGTTACAGAGGTGAATAGAATTTTAGGAAACGTAGAAATGACAGACCTCTGGGGCATAAAAACCTCACAGTCCAGTGAAGGAAGGCAGAAATAGTCAATGCATCCTTTTCGGATCATGATTCAATAAAAATTATATGTATTAAAAGCCATGGAAAGATAGAATAAAAATTAATTGGAAACTAAATAATCTAATCCTAAAGAATGAGTGCTGGAAACCACAAATCATAGAGTCAATGACTTCATTCAAGAGAATGACAATAAGGAGATAACATACCAAAACTTATGGTATGCAGTGAAAATTTTATATCTCTGAATGTTTACATGAGTGAAATAGAGAAAGAGGAGATCATGGGCATGCATCTGAAGAAAGTAGAAAAAGAACAAATTGAAAATCCCCAATTAAATACCAAATTAGAAATACTGAAAACCAAAGGAGAGATAAATAAAATTGAAATCCAGAAAACTATTGAATTAATAAATAAATCTAAGAGCTGGTTTTATGAATAAAACACAGTAAAATTGATAAATCTTTGGTTAATTTTATTGAAAAAGAAGGAAACCAGCTCAGATTCAATCTAGCTCTGCTCAGATTAATCTGGCCCTCTGGCATTAGTGTCACAAATGCTCAGGCTCCTTAATAGTCTACCCTATATGGCAAAACTTTAATAAACTTTATTTTTCCTTGACTGAGAAGGCCAAGGTAGATATTCATATGAGAAGACTCGGCATGTCAGCATTCTGGGGTCCTGAGCATCCCTCAGCCCCAAACCTCATCATTATGGTTCCCTGTGACTGGGAATGCTGCTAATCTCAAGTTCTTGTCCAGCCAAGACTGGAAGTTAGAATTGTTCTGTCGCTGTGAAAGAAAACTGATAGAAGTTGCATACATGATGGCCTTCATGGAACTCTCTCTGAACCCTGTCCTTGGAAAAGATTGTGACAACACAGCAATCACAAGATGCATGTGTCTAGCCTTAAGGACAGCATTGTGAACTTAAGTAGTCAGGAGATCCTGTAGTCCTTAGTGAAGACCAGGTTCACTACAGAAGATGCCTTGTCTACACCTGCTATAGTGTCTCTGACAGAAGATGATCCCTAGCTTGGTTTGTCAAAAGCCATTTGTTGTTTGTTGTTGTTGTTTAGTTGTTTTTCAGTTATGTCCAACGTTGCATAACCCTTTTGGGGGTTTTCTGGAGTTGTTTGTTATTTCCTTTTCTAGCTCATTTTACAGAGGAGAAAAGTGAGGTAAACGGGGTTAAGTGACTTGACCATGGTCACATGGCTGGTGAGTATCTGAAGCCAGATTGGAACTCAGAAAAAAGAGTTTTCCTGACTCCAGGTCTGACATTCTATCCACCAAAAGCCATTTACCTAATGAGAGTACATCAGGATTGGAGAGTACAGAGTCAAGGTGAAATATAAAATGCCTTTTCAGTAGTCCTAAAAAGGCTTTGTTTTTTTTTAACTTTAAGTATCTACCTCCAAGATGAGTATAATAGTGGTTATAAGTCATTATTGCTACTTCTTTAAGTTTCTTTTTCCTGTCAATGCAAACTTGCCTTTTGTGTTTAGCATCTCTTTTGTGTAGTGGAAATAAAGCACTGCCATATGTTTGATCCAACAGAAGCCAAATTACCAGCATCAAAAATGAAAAGGGTGAATTCGCCTCCAAAGAAAAGGAAATTAAAACAATAATGAGGAACTATTTGCCCAATTGTATGCCCCCAAAACTGACAATCTTAGGGAAATGGGTGAATATTTGCAAAAATATAAATTGCCCAGATTAACAGAAAATGAAGTAAAATACTTAAATGGTCCCATCTCAGAAAAAGAAATTGAGCCAGCCATCAATGATCTCCCTAGGAACAAAAAACAAACTCCACTGCCAGATGGATTTACAAGTGAATTGTACCAAACATTTAAAGAACAATTAATTCCAATACTATACAGACTATATACAAAAATTGGTGAAGGAAGAGTCCTGCCAAGTTCTTTTTATTATACAAGTATGATACTGATACCCAAATTGGGAAGAGCGAAAACAGAGAAAGACAATTACAGACCAATTTCCCTAATGAATATAGATGCAAAAATTTTAAATAAAATATTAGCAAAAAAATCAGAAAAACTTATCAAGAGAATAATACATTTTGAACAGGAACACTTGGCTGGTTCAATATTAGGAAAATGAGCAGCATAATTGATCATATAACCAACAAAACTAAGAGAAACTATATGATTATCTCAATATATGCAGAAAAACTTTTTGATAAAATACAACTCCCATTTCTATTGAAAACACTGGAGACTATAGAAATAAATGGAGTATTCCTTAACATGATAAGTAGCACCTACCTAAAACCATCAGCAAGTATTATCTGTAATGGGGATGAGCTAGATGTATTTCCAATAAGATCAGGATGTAACAAGGATATCCATTATCACCACTGTTATTCAATATGTACTGTAAATGTTACCTTTAACAATAAGAGAAGAAAATGAAATTGAAGGAATTAGAATAGGGAAAGAAGAAACTAAGTTATCACTCTTTGAAGATGATATCATGATATACTTAGAGAATCAAGTAAAAAAAACTACCTGAAATAATAAATAACCTTAGCCAAGTTGCAGGATATAAAATAAACCCACATAAATCATCTGGATTTCTATATATTACTAACATAGCCAAACAACAAGAGATAGAAGGGTAAATTCCATTTAAACTTACTGTAGACATTATAAAATATTTATGGGTTAACTTGCCAAGAGAAACTCAGGGACTATATGAATGCTATTACAAAATACTTTTCACACAAATAAAGTCAGATCTGAATAATTGGGAAAAAATCAGTTGTTCATGGGTCGGCAAAGCTAATATAATAAAATGACAATAATACCTCAATTGATTTACTTATTCAGTGCCATACCAATTCAGCTATGAAAAATTATTTTATAGAGCTATTAAAAATAATATCAAAATTCTTCTGGAAGAACAAAAGGTAGGCAAAATCAAGGGAATTAATGAAAAGAATTGCTAGGGAAGTTGGCCTAGGCTTACCAGATATTAAACTGTATTATAATGAAGCACTCATTAAAACTATTTGCTACTAAGAAATAGAATGGTGGATCAGTGGAATAAGTTAGCTACATAAAACACAATAGTCAACAACTATAGCAATCTACTCTTTGATAAACCCAAAGAGTCCAGCTTCTAGGTTAAGAATTCACTATTTCAAAAAAAAAAAACTGCTGGGAAAACTGGAAAATAGTCTGGCAGAAAATGGAAATAGACCAACATCTTACATCATATACCAAAATAAAGTCCAAATGGGTAGACAATTTAGATTTAAAGGCTGATACTCTAAGCAAAGTTGGAGAGCAAGTATTAGTTTACCTGTGAGTTTCATGGGGAATGGAGGAATTTATGGCCAAATATGAATTAGAGAACATTATGAAAGGTGAAATGGATAATTCTGATAGCATTAAATTTAAAAGTTTTTGCATAAATAAAACCAATGCAACCAAGTTTAGGAGGGAAGCAGAAAACCGGGAAAGAAATTTCAGAACCAGTGTCTCTGATGAAAGGCCTCATTTTTAACATATATAGAGAACTCAGTCAAATATTAAGAACAGAAGTCAACCTCCAATTCATAAATGGTCAAAGATATGAACAGGCAGTTTTCAGAAGAAGAAATTAAAGATATCTATAGTCATGAAAACAAATTCTCTAAATTGCTATTGGTTAGAGACATGCAAATTAAAACAACTCTGAGGGGCAGCTAGGTGGCACAGTGAGTAGAACACCAGTCCTGGAGTCAGGAGGACCTGAATTCAAATCTGATCTCAGACACTTGACACATGTACTAGCTGTGTGACCTTGGGGAAGTCACTTAACCCCAATTGCTGTGCCAAAAAGCAAAAAAAAAAAAAAAAACTCTGAGGTTCCACATCACACCTATCAGGTTGGCTCACATGACAAAATAGGAAAATGATAAATATTGGAGAAGAGATGGGAAATTTGAAACAATAATTCATTATTGGTGGAGCTGTGAGCTGATCCAACCACTCTGGAAAGCAATTTGGAACTATGCCCAAAGGGCTATAAAATGCACATACACTTTGACCCAGCAATATTGTTTCTAGGGCTATATTCCGAAGAAATCATAAAATGGGAAAAGAATCCCAATGTACAAAAATATTTATAGCAGCTCTTTTGGCGGTGGCCAAAAACTGGAAATTGAGGGATTCCCATTAATTAGGGAATAGCTGAACAAGTTGTGGTATATGAATGTAATGGAATATAATCGTCCTACAAGAAATGAACAGGCAGAGTTTGGGAAAACCTGGAAACACTTATATGAACTGAGGCTGACTGAAGTGCAAAGAATCTGGAGGTCATGGTACACAGTAACAGCCACAGTGTGGGACCACTGATTTTGATAGACTTAATCCTTCACAGCAGTGAAAGGACTTAAAACTTTTCCAAAGGACTCATGATAGAAAACACCATTCACATACAAAGAAAGAACTATGGCATTGGAAAGCAGAGTGAAGCAGACTCTTTTCTCTTGTGTTTGTTTTATCTCTCATGGTTTCTCTCAATCATTATAATTCTTCTGTGTAACATGACTAATGTGAATTTTTTTAATAGGAATGTATGTGTAGAGCCCATACTGGATTGCATGCCATCTTGGGGAAGGATGGGGAAAACATTTAAAACTTCTGGAACTGAATGTTGAAAACTGAAAATAAATATACTATATTATAGTATATTTTAAAATATCATTACACCATTGATATACAGTCCCCTCAAATTATCTTACAGTTCCTAATTTCTGTAAATGTTGTACTCCCATTTACACCACAGTTTGTAAAACACTTAAGCGTAATAATATATTAATATATATTTTTTCTCTCCATATCCCTTCCCCCCACCCCGGTATAGATTTTATTTGTTTTTCTTTATGTTTGCGGTATATAAATTTATTGGTGTAGGTTTTTCCACTGAGGCAGATTGGGAGGGCTGCCTCTAGGCCCAGAGATGTTAATTTACTTGTTCTTGATGACAGTATGTGTCAGTAATATGACTTGAACCTGGGCTTTTTAGTCCAAATCAGCTGCTTCATAAATTATAAGTGTTTAACCCATTTTTCTCCTGCATTTAATTGAAATGAGTTTGATGAATTGTGGATAAATTCCATGATCACTTCTTCCCCTGAAAGTTCTAGCTTCTAGGAGTTTCTTCTCAAATTATATTACATTTAAATTAATTTATTACCAAGAATTCTGTAGCACTTATTAAATAACAGAAATTATTCTTTTTTATAATTAAGATTGTTTTTAATTTTTAGTTTACAACACTCAGTACCACATAATTTTGAGTTGCAGATTTTCTTCCACCCTCCCTAAGCCCTCCACAAGATGGCATGGAATCCAATATATCTTTGACACATAACTGTGCATTGATCTTAATTATACAATAGTCAAGTTGTAAAGAAGAATTATGACCAATGGAATGAATCATGAGAAAGGAGAACAGAACCAAAAAAAATAACCACAAACAAAAACAAAAGAGAAAAAAACAAGGGAAAAAAAAGTATAGCATACAGTGTGCCTCAGTCTGCATTGAGACACCATAGTTCTTTCTCTGGATGTAGATAGCTCTCTCCATTATGAGTACTTTGGAGTTGTCTTTGCACCTTGTATCACTGAGAAGAGCCAAGTCTATCAGGGTTAGTCATCACAGAATCCATATATCTGTGGTTGTGTATAATATTCTCCTGGTTATGCTTTGCTCACTCAGCACTATATCATGTAGGTTATCATGAAGTCTGTATCTTCCCCATTTTTTGTAGTACAGTAGCATTCCATTACCTTCATATACCACAATTTGTTCAGCCATTCCCCAATTGATGGGCATCCCCTTGATCTCCAATTCTTTGCTACTACAAAAAGAGCTGCTGCAAAGATTTTCATACATATGGGTCCTTTTCCCCGTTGTATGATCTCTTTGGGATACAACCCTAGAAGTGGTATTTCAGGGTCAAAGGGTATGAACATATTTATAGCCTTTTGGGCATAGTTCTTAATTGCTCTCCAGAATGGCTGGATCAGTTGACAACTCCACCAGCAATGTAACAATGTTCCAATTTTCCCACATGCTCTCCAGCATTTATCATTTTCCTTTTATTTTAGCCAATCTGATAGGAGAGATGTAGTACCTAAGATTTGTTTTCATTTGCATTTCTCTAATCAGTAGAGATTTAGAGCATTTTTTCATACACCTACAGATATCTTTAATTTCTTCCTCTGAAAACTGTCTCTTCATATCCTTTGACCATTTCTCAATTGGGGAATGACTTGTATTCTTAAAAATTTGGCTCAGTGGGGGGGCGGAGCCAAGATGGCCGCATGAAGGCAGCCTCTTACCGGAGCTCTCTCACAAGGTCTGTCAGATTCCCATAAAAAAGTGAATTTGAGCAGATTTAAGAGAGTCAGAAACCGCGAGCAGTCTGCGTGGGGCAAATTTCCGAGCCGGGAGAGTCTGAAAGGCCAGAGGAACGAACCTGCAGGCGCGGAGAGTGCTCGGTGCGGAGCTGCTCCAGACCAAGGCGGAAGCGGCCGGCCGGGAAATCCACGTGGGAGACGAGCTGGGAGAAAGCTGGGCGCCCGAAACCGGCAGAGATCCCCAGGCCTCCCAACACAGGACGGCAGTCTCTGGGAGCGACGAGAGGCAGCGCAACGCCAACAGCCGCGAAAACACCCAGTTCTGACGCTTGCAAAACCCAGGATCTCGGCCTCTTGAACTTCCGGAAGACTCAATGGCTAGGTAAGCGGCTCTAACCCCTCCCCCCCTCACCCAGAGAATTCCTCGGGAAAAAAAAAAAAAAAAAAACTGAAACAGAGGAGAGAGTAGCGGGGCTTCACAGGACAAATACTAGAAGCTCATTAGTCCCAGAGGGGAAGAGTCGGCAGGGGGCCAAGCCAGGAGCCCAGACGTAACCTTGCTCCCCCAGGGGAAGCGCCAGTCATCAGCTCAAACAACAAACAGCTGAGACCATTGCTGAAAAGCAAGTGCTGGAGAGCACCCATAGGGAGTGAGACGCCAGGGAGCCAGACCCCTCCCCCACACCTCAGGAAACTGAAGGTTATAATTTTAGACTCACAACCCCCAGAATAAGAAAGCTGGGACAGAAAGCCCTGAGACTCACAGATAGAAATTCATTCTAACGCCAGCAAAAGGCAATCCAACATGAAGAAGAACACAAAAAAACCGAGGACAATAGATTCTTTTTATGGAGACAGGCAGGATCAAAATATCGACTTAGAAGAAGATAGCAATGACACGGTAGATACATCAGATACCTCAAAAGCTAATATGATCTGGTCTCCAGCCCAAAAAGCACTGCTGGAAGAGCTAAAAGAGGATTTTAAAAACCAAATTAGGGAGCTAAAAGAAAATATGGAAAAAATGGAAAAAAGGGAGAAAAAATCCACTGACGAAATCAAGTCCCTAAAGAATAAGATTGGCAAAATGGCTATGGAGATTCAGAATCTAGAGAGAGAAAAGGACACCCTGAGAGGTGAAATCAACCAATTGAAAATGGAGGCTCAAAAGCAAAATGTAAACACTAACTCATTTAAAATTAGACTTGAGCAAGTGGAAGCTAATGAATCTATGAGGCATCAAGAAGTAATAAAACAAAATGTAAAGAATGAAAAAATAGAAAAAAATGTGAAATATCTGATTGGCAAAACAACTGACCTGGAAAATAGATCCAGGAGAGACAATTTGAGAGTTATTGGTCTACCGGAAATCCACGATGAAAAAAGGAGCCTTGACAGTATCTTCGAAGAAATTATCAAAGACAACTGCCCAGAGGTCCTAGAACAAGAGGGCAAAATAGTCATTGAAAGAATTCACCGATCACCCCCTGAAAGAGATCCCAAACTGAAACACCAAGAAATATTATAGCCAAATTTCAGAGCTATAAACTTAAGGAGAAAATACTGCAAGCAGCCAAAAAGAAGCAATTCAAATATCGTGGAACTACAGTCAGGATCACGCAGGATCTCTCAGCTTCCACATTAAAAGACAGGAGAAATTGGAATATGATATTCCGAAGGGCAAAGGAGTTGGGACTACAACCAAGGATCAACTACCCAGCAAAACTAAGCATAATTTTCCAGGCAAGGCGATGGACATTCAATGAAATAAGGGAATTCCAGACCTTCCTGATGAAAAGGCCAGAACTCAATGGAAAATTTGATCTCCAAATACAAACCTCAAGAGAGACATAAAAAGGTAACCGGGGGAAAAACCCCACAAACTTCATTAACCAATAAGCTTAGGTTGTTTACATCTTTATGTGGGATTATATCATCTTATGTATGTTTTTTATGTATATATATATACATATACATATATAAGTCATTCTTGTGAATGGTACAACTATTGTGACAAATGAAAGGGATATACATAGGTTGTGAATGCCTGTATAAATTAACTGATGTAAAGATATAAAATATAAATAAGAGATATAAAGGGAGGGCTATGAGGGAAGTGGTAAGAAGGTTGTAGAAAAGGGTAAATTACACCAAAGGAAGTGGCAAAAAAACATATTATAGTAGAGGGAAAGAAGGGAGGGAGAAGAGCAGTATTTGAGCTTTACTGTCATCTGATCTAGTTCAAGAAGGGAATAACATACTCTGATAAGTTTAGAAATCTAACTTGTCCTACGGGAAGTGGGAGGGAAAGGGGGGAAAAAGGGAGGGGGGAGGGCAGAAGGAAGAGGAGAAGTAGCAAGTGGGTAACGGTTAGATAAGGGAGGGGAATAAAGAGGGAGGGTTAACTGAGGAAAGCGGCGGTCAAAAGCAAAACTTTGTTGGGGAGGAGAAGGGGAAAGGGAGAAATAAAAGCATAAACAGGGGGAATTAGGATGGAGAAAAAGACACAGATAGAAATCATAACCCTGAACGTGCAGGGGATGAACATTCTCACGAAACAGAAGCAGATAGCAGAATGGATTAAAAACCATAATCCTACAATATGCTGTTTACAAGAAACACATCTGAAACAGGGGGATACACATAGGGTTAAGGTAAAAGGCTGGAGTAAAATATATTGTGCCTCAGCTAAAGTAAAAAAAGCAGGTGTAGCAATCCTAATCTCAGACAAAGCAAAAGTAAAGATAGATCTAATTAGAAGAGATAAGGAAGGACATTATATCCTGCTAAAAGGCACCATAAACAATGAAGCAATATCATTGCTTAACATATATGCACCAAGTGGTAAGGCATACAAATTCTTAGAGGAGAGGTTAAGGGAGTTACAGGAAGAAATAGACAGCAAAACTATAATATTGGGAGACCTCAACCTCCCCCTTTCTGAACTTGATAAATCTAACCTCAAAATAAATAAGAAAAAAGTTAAGGAGGTAAACAGAATTTTAGAAAAGGCACATATGATAGACCTCTGGAGAAAACTGAATGGGGATAAAAAGGAATATACTTTCTTCTCAAAAGTACATGGCACATACTCAAAAATTGACCATGTACTTGGGCATAAAAACCTCACAATCCAGTGCAGAAAAGCAGAAGTAGTCAATGCATCCTTTTCAGATCATGATGCAATAAGAATCATTTTTAATAAAGCACCATGGAAAAATAAGCTAAAAACTAATTGGAAACTAAATAATTTAATTCTAAAGAGTGAGTGGGCCAAAGATCAAATCAGAGAAACAATCAATAATTTCATTCAAGAGAATGACAATAATGAAACAACATACCAAAACTTATGGGATGCAGCAAAAGCTGTTCTTAGGGGAAGTTTTATATCTCTAAATGCCTACATGAATAAAATAGGGAAAGAGGAGATCAATGATCTGGGCATACAGCTGAAAAAGCTAGAAAAAGAGCAAATTGAAAACCCCCAATTAAATACCAAATTAGAAATACTGAAAATCAAAGGAGAGATTAATAAAATTGAAACCAAGAAAACTATTGAATTAATAAATAAAACAAAGAGCTGGTTTTATGAAAAAACCAATAAAATTGACAAACCTTTGGCCAATTTGATTAAAAAAAAGAAAGAAGAAAATCAAATTACCAGTATAAAAAATGAAAAGGGTGAGGTCACCTCTAATGAAGAGGAAATCAAAACAATAATTAGGAATTATTTTGCCCAACTGTATGCCCATAAATTTGACAACCTTAGAGATATGGATGAATATCTACAAAAACATAAACTGCCCAGACTAACAGAGAAGGAAGTGAAATTTCTTAATGACCCCATATCAGAAAAAGAAATTGAGCAGGCCATCAACGAACTCCCTAGGAAAAAATCTCCAGGGCCAGATGGTTTTACATGTGAATTCTATCAAACATTTAAAGAACAACTAATTCCAATACTTTGCAGACTATTTGGGAAAATAGGGGAAGAAGGAGTCCTACCAAATTCTTTTTATGACACAAACATGGTACTAATACCTAAACCAGGTAGAGTTAAAACAGAGAAAGAAAATTATAGACCAATTTCTCTAATGAATATTGATGCAAAAATTTTAAATAAAATATTAGCAAAAAGATTGCAGCAACTCATTACGAGAATAATACACCATGACCAGGTAGGATTTATTCCAGGAATGCAAGGCTGGTTCAATATTAGGAAAACTATTAGCATAATTGATCATATCAACAACAAAACTAGCAAAAACCATATGATCATCTCAATAGACGCAGAAAAAGCCTTTGACAAAGTACAACACCCATTCCTATTAAAAACACTAGAAAGCATAGGAATAAGTGGAACCTTCCTCAAAATTATAAATAGCATCTACCTAAAACCATCAACAAGCATTATTTGTAATGGGGATAAACTAGATGCATTCCCAATAAGATCAGGGGTGAAACAAGGATGTCCATTATCACCCCTATTATTCAATTTGGTTCTAGAAACATTAGCTGTAGCAATAAGAGAAGAAAAAGAAATTGAAGGAATTAGAATAGGAAAAGAAGAAACTAAATTATCACTTTTTGCAGATGATATGATGATTTATCTAGAGAATCCTAGAGAATCAAGTAAAAAACTACTTGAAATAATAAACAGCTTTAGCAAAGTTGCAGGATATAAAATAAACCCACATAAATCCTCAGCATTCCTATACATTACTGACAAAGCCCAACAGCAAGAGATAGAAAGAGAAATTCCATTCAAAGTTACTGAAGGCACTATAAAATATTTGGGAGTCTATTTGCCAAGACAAACCCAGGGCCTATATGAACATAACTATGAAACACTTTTCACGCGAATAAAATCAGATCTAAATAAATGGAGAAATATCACTTGCTCATGGTTAGGCCGAGCTAATATAATAAAAATGACAATTCTACCTAAATTAATCTATCTATTCAGTGCCATACCAATCGAACTACCAAAATTTTTTTTACTGAGCTGGACAAAATAATAACAAAATTCATTTGGAAAAACAAGAGGTCTAGAGTATCTAGGATATTAATGAAAAGACATGCTAGGGATGGTGGTTTAGCCACACCAGATATTAAACTGTACTACACAGCAGCAGTCATCAAAACTGCCTGGTACTGGTTAAGAAACAGGGGTGTGGATCAGTGGTATAGGATAGGTACACAAGTAGGTGAAATCAACAAGTTTAGCAATCTACTCTTTGATAAACCCAAAGAAGCCAGTTTCTGGGCTAATAATTCACTATTTCACAAAAACTGTTGGGAAAATTGGAAAATGGTAGGGCAAAAACTGGGCATAGACCAATATCTTACACCATATACCAAAATAAAGTCAAAATGGGTTCATGATTTAGGAGTAAAAGTTGATACTCTAAGTAATTTGGGAAAGCAAGGAATAGTTTATTTATCAGATTTGTGGAAAAGTAAAGAATTCATGACCCAACAAGAGATAGAGAGCATTACAAATGCAAAGTGGATAATTTTGATTATGTCAAATTGAAATGTTTTTGTACAAAAAAAGCCAATGCAACAAGAATTAGGAGGGAAGCAGAAAATTGGGAGAAAATCTTTGCAACTAGTATCTCTGATAAAGGCCTCATCTCTAAAATATACAGGGAGCTAAGCCAAATATATAGGAATACAAGCCATTCCCCAATTGAGAAATGGTCAAAGGATATGAACAGGCAGTTTTCAGAGGAAGAAATTAAAGCTATCTACAGGCATATGGAAAAATGCTCTGGATCGCTGCTGATTAGAGAAATGCAAATCAAAACAACTCTTAGATACCACATCTCTCCTGTCAGATTGGCTAAAATAACAAATCAGGAGAATGATAAATGCTGGAAAGGATGTGGGGAAATTGGAACATTGTTGCATTGTTGGTGGAGTTGCGAGCTGATCCAGCCATTTTGGAGGGCGGTGTGGAACTATGCCCAAAGGGCTATAGAAATGTTCATACCCTTTGACCCAGTAATACCACTTCTAGGGTTGTATCCCAAAGAAATCACGCAAGCAGGAAAAGGACCCATATGTACAAGAATATTTATAGCAGCTCTCTTTGTGGTAGCCAAGAATTGGAAAGCAAAGGGATGCCCATCAATTGGGGAATGGCTGAACAAGCTGTGGTATATGAAGGTGATGGAACACTATTGTGCCATAAGAAATGGGGATGATGCAGACTTCATAACAACCTGGAAAAACCTACACGACATAATGCTGAGTGAGCGGAGCAGAGCCAGGAGAACATTGTGCACAGCCACAGATATGTGGATTCCGTGAGGACCAACCCTGACATATTGCGCTTCTCTCAGCAACCTAAAGGGGCAAGGACAACTCCAGGGGACTCACGATGGAGAATGCTATCTTCATTCAGAGAAAGAACTGCGAAGTTTGAATACAGACTGAGGCACACTACTACATGCTCGCCTTTTCTGCTTCTCTTTTGTTTTTGGTTTTGGGGTTTTTTTTTTGTTTTTTTTTTTTTTTTTGGTTCTGTTTCTTCTTTCTCATGATTCATTCCATTGGTCAAAATTCTTCTCCACGACTTGACTAGAGCATAAATTAATTCAATGCGAAGTTATACATGACAGTTATATGAGACTTCATGCCGTCTTGGGGAGGGAGGGGGGAGGGAGGGGAGAAAAACTGGAACTCAAAACTATGTAGAACTGTGTGTGGTAAACTAAAAATAAATAAAAAATAAATTAAAAAAAAATTTGGCTCAGTTCCCTGTATATTTTAGAGATGAGGCCTATATCAGAGAGACTAGTTGTAAGCATTTTTTCCCAATTTTGAGCTTTCCTCATAATCTTTGTTGCATTGGCTTTTTTATACAAAAACATTTCATTTGGATATAATCAAAATGTCCATTTTGCATTTTGTAATGCTCTCTATTTCTTGCTGTGTCATGAGTTCTTTGCTTTTCCATAAGTCTGATGGTATATTATTTCTTGCTTTCCAAAATTGCTTATCGTCTCGACATTTATTCCTAAATCATGAACCCATTTTGACTTTAATTTGGTATATGGTGTAAAATACTGGTCTATGCCCAGTTTCTACCCTACCATTTTCTAATTTCCCAGCAGTTGTTTTGTGAAATAGTGAATTCTTAGCCCAGAAGCTGGATTCTTTGGGTTCATCAAAGAATAGATTGCTATAGTCATTGACTACTGCATCTTGTGTACTTATCCTATTCTACTGATCCATGGCTGTTTTTAAGCTAGTACCAGGTAGTTTTGATGACTGCTGCTTCATAGAACAGTTTAATACCTGGTATGGCTAGAACAGCTTCCAAGGCATTTCATTTCATTAATTCCCTGGATGTTCTTTCAGATGAATTTTGTTATTATTTTATCCAGCTCTGTAAAATAATTTTGTGTAGTTCAATTGGCATGGCACTGACTAAAAAATAAATTTAGGTAAAATTATCATTTTTAATGTATTAGCTCAGCCTAACCATGAGCAACTGATATTTTTCCATTTATTTAGATCTGACTTTATTCATGTAAAGACTGTTTCATAATTATGTTCATATAAGCCCTGGGTTTGTCTTGGCAGATACACTCCCAAACAATTTATAGTATCTACAGTATCTTTAAATGTAGTTTATCTTTCTATCTCTTTCTGTTGGGCTTTGTTAGCAATGCATAGGAATGCCACGGATTTATTTGGGTTTATTTTATATCCTGCAAGTTTTTCTAAAGTTGTTTAATATTTCAAGTAGATTTTTTTTCCCTGATGCTCTAAGTAAATCATCATATAATCTGCAAAAAGTGCTAATTTAGTTTCTTTTTTGCCTATTCTAATTCCTTCAATTTCTTTTCTTCTCTTACTGCTACAGCTAATGTTTCTAGTACCAAATTGAATAGTAGGGGTGATTATAGACATCCTTGTTTCACCCCTGATCTTATTGGGAATGTGTCTGGTTTATTGCCATTACAAATAGTGTTTGTTGATGGTTTTAGGTAGATGCTATTTATAATTTTAAGGAAGGCTCAATTTATTCCCATGCTTTCTAGTGTTTTAAATAGATGGGTGTTGTATTTTGTCAGAGGCTTTTCCTGCATCTTTTGAGATGATCATATGTTTTCTGCTAGTTTTGTTGTTGATATGATCAATTGTGCTGATAGTTATCCTAATATTGAACCAGCCTTGCAGTCCTCATTTAAATCCTACCTTGTCATGGTGTGTTATTCTCATGATATGTTGCTGCAATCTTTTTGCTAATATTTTATTCATTATGGAAATTGGTCTATAATTTTCTTTCTCTGTTTTGACTCTTCCTGGTTTGAGTATTAGTACCATATTTGTGTCATAAAAAGAATTTGGTAGTACTCCTTCTTCAAACTCTTTCCCAAATAGTCTATAAAGCATGGAAATTAATTGCTCTTTAAATGTTTGATAAAATTTACATGTAAAACCATCTGGCCCTGGAGATTTTTTACTAGGGAGTTCATTGATGATTTGCTCAATTTCTTTTTCTGAGATGGAATTATTTAGGAATTTTACTTCCTCTTATGTTAACCTGGGCAATTTATATTTTTGCAGATATTCATCCATATCCCTAAGGTTAGCATATTCATGGGCATACAATTGGGCAAAATAATTCCTAATTATAATTTTAATTTCATCTTCATTGGAGGTGGGTTCACCCTTTTCATTTTTGATACTGGTAATTTGATTTTCTTCTTTCTTTTTTTTAAATCAAATTGACTAAAGGTTTATCAATTTTATTGTATTTTTTTCATAAAACCAACTCTTGGTTTTATTTATTAATTAAGTAATTTTCTTGGTTTAAATTTTATTAATTTGTCCTTTGATTTTCATATTTCTAATTTGGTATTTAATTGAGGATTTTAAATTTGTTCTTTTTCCAGCTTTTTCAGTTGCATGCCCAACTCATCTTTCTCCTTTTTCTCTCTTTTATTCATGTAAGAATTTAGAGATAGGAAACTTGCTATAAGAACTGCTTTTGCTGGAACCCATAAGTTTTGTACATTGTCTCATTATTGTCATTTTCTTGAATGAAGTTATTAATTGTTTCTGTGATTTGTTCTTTGGCCCACTCATTCTTTAGGATTAGATTATTTAGTTTCCAATTAATTTTAGCTTAGTTTTCCATGGTTCTTTATTACAAATAATTTTTATTGAATTGTGATCTGAAAAGGGTGATTTGACTCCTTCTGCCTTTCTGCAATGGATTGTGAGATTTTTATGCCCTACTACATGGACAATTTTTGAGTATGTGCCATGTACTGTTGAGAAGAAAGTATATTCCTTTTTATCCCCATTCAGTTTTCTCCAGAGGTCTATCATATGTGCCTTTTCTAAAATTCTGTTTACCTCCTTAACTTTTTTCTTATTTATTTTGAGGTTAGAGTTATCAAGTTCAGAGAGGGGATGATTGAGGTCTCCCATTATTATAGTTGTGCTTTCTATTTCTTCCTGTAACTCCCTTAACCTCTCCTCTAAGAATTTGCATGACATATCACTTGGTGCATATATGTTAAACAATGATGTTTCTTCATTGTTCATGGTGCCTTTTAATGGGATGTAGTGTCCTTCCTTATCTCTTTTAAGTAGATCTATCTTTGCTTTTGCTTTGTCTGAGATTAGAATTGCTATCCCTGCTTTTTTTTTCACTTTTGCTGAAGCACAATATATTCTACTCCAGTCTTTTACCTTTACCCTGTGTGTATACCCCTGTTTCAAATGTGTTTCTGGTAATCAGTATATTGTAGGATTATGGTTTTTAATCCATTCTGATATCTGCTTCCGTTTTATGGGAGAGTTCATCCCATTCATGTTCACAGTTATGATTTCTATCTGTGTCTTTTACTCCATCCTATTTCCCCCCATTTGTGTTTTTATTTTTCCCTTTCTCCTTCTGCTCCTCAACAAAGTTTTGCTTTTGGCTGCTGCCTTCCTCAGTTTACCCTCCTTCTTGATTCCCATCCCTTATCTTACAGTTTTACAGTTACAGAAGTACAGTTGCTACTTCCTCCCTACCTTCTGACCACTCCCTCCCTTTTTTTTCCCTTTCCCCTCCTACAGCCTGTAGGACAAGTTAGATTTCTATTCTTATCAGGGCATGTTATTCCCTTCTTGAACCAAATCCAGTCAGAGTAAAGCTCAAATACTGCTCTTCCCCTTCCCTTCTTTCCTTCTAGTACAATATATTTTTGGGCATCTTCATGTGATACTATTTAACCTTTTCTACTACCTCCTTACCTCTTCTCCCAGAACCGTACCTTTTATTTTCTTAGTTATATTTTTATCATTATATGATTTATTTTATACTGATATCCACATTCTATGAATATCCCTTTCAATTGTCATAATGAATATGCTATTCTCAAGATTGACATATACACATGCACACACACATATATATACACGTATGTATATGTACATATATGTGTGTGTATGTTTGTGTGTATATATATATGTATATATATATATATGTAACAAAATAATCCTATATAAAGATGTAATTAATTAGCCTCATTGATTAACTAAGGGGTTTCCCCCCCACCATTTACTTTTTTATGTCTCTCCTGAGTTTTGTATTTGGAGACCAAATTTTCCATTGAGCTCTGGCCTTTTCATCAGGAAGGTCTGGAATTCCCTTATTTAATTGAGTGCCCATCTCCTCACCTGGAAATTTATCATCAATTTTGCTGGGTTATTGATCCTTGGTTGTAGTCCAAGCTCCTTTGCCTTTTGGAATATCTTATTCCTATCTTATCTCTTGTCTTTTAATGTAGAAGCTGAAAGATCCTGCGTGATTCTGACTGTAGTTTGGTGATATTTGAATTGTTTCTTTCTATCTGCTTGCAGGATTTTCTCCTTGACCTGGTAGTTCTGGAATTTGGCTATAATATTTCTTGGAGTTTTCAATTTGGGAACTTTTTTCAGGGGGTGATTGATGGATTCTTTCAATGACAATTGTACCTTCTGGTTCTATGACCTCTGGGCAATCTTCTTTAAGGATTTCATGGAAGAGCCTGCCCACACTCTGTTTTTCATTACAGCTTTCACATAGTCAAATAATTCTTAGATTGTCTCTCCTGGATCTATTTTCCAGGTCGGTTGTTTTTCCAATCATATATTTAATGTTTTCTTTTATTTTTCACTTTTTAGATTTTGTTTGACTTATTCTTGATGTCTCATACTGTCCTTAGCTTCTACTTGCCCAATTCTAATTTTCAATGTTTTGTTTTCTTACTTTATCTTCTCTATCTCCTTTTCCATTTGGTTGATTTTACTTTTCAATGAGACATTTTCTCCAATTATATTCTGATTTTCCTTAACCATTTCCCTGATTTTACCTTTTAAAGATTTGCTTTCCTCTTTGAATTTTTTTCCCATTTTTTCTTTTACCTCCATAATTTGGTGTTTTGAAGTCCTCCTTGAGTTCTTCCAGGAATGCTTTTTGGTCTGGAGACCAGTTTACTTTCCCTTTTGAGGTTTCAGATGTGGGTGTAGTGTCCAAGCTGTCCTATTCTGAATTGATAATTTGTCTTTGAAAGCTTCTTGCTATTCTTTTCATGTTTTTTTTTCCTCCTGGTTTCTAAAATGAATCTCTGCTTCTGGGTCTCAGGGGTCTCTGTCCCAAGTTCCTTGTGTTGGAATCTAGCTTTATGTGCTATGGCCTCTTGTTTAGTGAGGTGTGGGGGAGTAGTGGCCTGGCTGCTTGGAGTCTTTTCATCACCAGGAATGTTCTACAGCATGGGTGGTCATAGCTCTTGTCTGTGTTGGTGTCTGCCATTTCCCCTGGCTGTGCAAAGCCAAGTCTGAGGTCCTGGTGTTGATGTGTGCTAGCTCCACCCCTGGGGGTCAGTTACTCTCATTGTTCTGCTGAGGTGAGGGCTGCTGGGACACCTCTCTTCCTGCACTAGTCTCCTTCCACCACCACAGGAAGGGCCCTTTCCCCCACTTCTCTCTCTACTGAAGCCCTTCTTCTGGCTCCTCTGTTTCTCCTGAGATTTTATTCTCTGGGTTCATTCAAGGGAAGGATATGTGCCATTTTACCTGGCCATCATGCCTTCTGGAAGTTCAAGAAGGCGAGTTTCAAACCTTTAGACTATGGGTTGGAAGCCTCCGGGCTAACTGCTCCTGTGCCACCTGCCCTCTGACAGACTTCTGTCCTGGGCTGACTGGCCTGGGGCTCAATGGCGGCCATAGCCAGTAATTCTGCCCTGGGCGTGTTCCTGGTCTGGAGTTTTGCTCATCCAGTGACCTCCCAGACCCCTGTGCTGGCTGGATTTCTCTGCTGTTCAAGGCTGGTTTGGTGTGTTGCCCTTGCATTTGCCTGGGGTTGGAGACCTCCAGGCTAGTTGCTCTAGTGCCTGCAGGCTCCATGATCCAACAGCAATAGAAATTATTCTGAAGGTGTATTTTACAGTAATATCAGTATTGGGGGGAGTGGTTTCTCTCTCAACTGTACAAAATAAAATTTCAATTATTTAGATTTGGTGATCATCAAAATTTGTATATACAGGAAAGAAATGCTTGGCTAGAATGCAGAATGCAAAAATATTTACAAAGTTAAAGAAAGAATCTGATTTTCAGGATCTGCTAAGTATTCTAATAAATAAAGATGAATAATTTCTAATTAATAAATTCCTTCATTATATAAAAGGCAAAGTATACTTTTCTACTCTCTATGAACATTTTTTTCAAGAAAATTTAGAGTTAAGATAATTTTGGAAGGGGGATTGACTCAGAGTGTCTCCAGGGTGCCTTTAAAACCATTTTACTAAGAATCATTTCTACAAAATCAGTATCTTAGGAACACATGGTTCTTATTAAGACAAAGAAAGTATTGCATATTCTTTGCTGCAGCCTGAACAAGAATAAAATTATTTTTTGAAAGATGCTATATTTCCCCCCTTTGTCTCCTCAACTCTGCTGTCAGCTTTTCAGCTTTGCCCCTTACCCCCTGAGAATGTACACCTGGGCCAAGTTCATTTCTACTCCTGCCCTTGTGAGGAGAAACTCTTAGCTGCTAAGTAGACTGTTATCTCCAGTGATGCTAAAATGGTCAGAGGTTCAGAGAGTTGAGAACCTCGGCATATTAGCAGCATCAGGTCCTTTGACCTCACTTCTCTTCAGATGTGGATTCCAAAGTAACATCGTCTCAAGGGATGTAGACACAGCAGCCAAGTTCACTGGGGCTTGGGCTGCCACTGTGGTGGTGGCTGGCTCGAAAGCTAGGATTGGGACTGTTTTTGGAAGTCTCTTCATTGGTTATGCCAGGAACCCTTCCCTGAAGTAGCAGCTCCTTTCCTATACCATCCTGGGTTTTCCCCTGCCTGAGGCCATGGGGTTCTTTTGCCTAATGGTGGCCTTCCTCATCCTCTTTGCCACCTGATAGAGCCATTTCTATACCCCAACATTCCTGAATGTTCCTTCTTGTCCTCCTGGTCCTTCCATGTTTCTTCCAGGCTGTGTATAGCTCCCCCTCCATCTTGCCAGGAAGCCCTGTTGAAAGCCATGGGCTCAGGGTTCAACAAAGTGAAGACAAATAAGTACTCTATTAAGAAGCTGAAAAAAAAGATGCTATATTTTAGTTTTTTTGTTGGTATTGGTAAGACACCTTTCAAGCATCATTCAGGGCTGCAAGTTATTTTTATTTATTAATTGCATCCAAGTATAAAATATTGTACTCATGTTAGGGGTCTTTTTAACACATTTTAAAATATTTTGTTGAGGGTCATTCTTTCTTTTTTTTTCTTCTTTTGGTTTGTGAAACTTTCACTCCCCACCAATACTTCCAAATACTCCAAACCCCACAAACATCCTCCCTCATCAAATAAATATAGTCAAAAAAGACAAATTAGCACAATAGCTGTGTATGAGAATGTCTTTCAATCTGCAGCTATGGTTCATAAACTCTTCCTCCAAAAGTGGAAAGTACGCTCCACCATTAGTCTTCTGAAGTTTTTACCCAGTACTTATGCCAGAATTCTGAAAATTTTTGTCCTTTACATTTTATGTAATTTTTATCGTGGTTTGCTCATTTCACTCTGCATCAATCCACACAAGTCTTCCTATATTTCTCTGAATATATAATATTTGTCATTTATGACACAATAACTTTCACTTATATCCATATTGCATTTACAAAAATGAGTCTCCTTTTGATGGGTATCCAGTTTGCTTTTAGTTATTTACTACAACAAACAAAGTTGTTTAAATAGATGGATACAATATTATGTATTGCATACAGCTACTTTCCCTCCATCTTTGACCTCTTTAGGTTTATGCCTATCAGTGGTTTTTTAGCATGTTCAAAGCGTAGGAGTAATTTAATGACTTTTGAGACACAGTTACAAATTGTTTTCCAGAATAATTGTACCAATCCATAATTCTACCAACAGTGTAGTATTGTGACTATCCTCCCACATGACTTCCAGCAACTGCAATTTTCTTCTTTTTTGAGTCTTTACTTGATGGATATTACTCTTAACTCTTTCCATTCCCTTAACTTCTAATAAAATAAGTTTCCAAATCTTCTCAATCCCAGATCCACAAAATCTCTTTTCTGTATTTCCCCCACTTTCTCTTCTCCCCCCTCCCAGGAAACCAGGGTTAAGTGATTTGCTCAGGGTCACACAGCTAGTTAAGTGTCAAGTGTCTCAGGCTAAATTTGGACTCAGGTCCTCCTGCTTCCGGGGCCAGTGCTCTATCCACTGTGTCACCTTGTTGCACCTATCTTCTCCTCTTAAAATACATCTATCTCAGGACAGATCATCAATATCTTTAACCTGGACTGTTGCAACATCCTTCTTATTATTCCCCTAGTCTTCAGGGTCCTCTGTCTCTTCAATTTCTACCCCCCTGTCAAAATGGTATTTCAAAAACATAGGTTTAACCTTGTTACCATTCTATTGAAAGGTCTTTAATGGCTCCCTGTTGCCTCTAGAACAGAAAATTTATTTCCTATGCCTGTTGTTTATAGTCCCTCTCAATTTGTCTTTCACTTAATTTGCAGGTTTATCTCTAATTAATTTCCATCACACACTTTCCTTTCTAAGCAAACTTTTCCACAAAGAGTTCTCAACAAATTACATTTCATTTCTTACCACCATGCCTTTGCTAAAGGGGTCCTGCATGTCTATAATGCCCTTACTCCATTCTTCTGTTTTATAGACTCTCTAGTATCCTTCAAAATATAGCTCAGGTGCTACCTCTTTGTCAAGTCTTTTCTGAACTAACCTATTATTTATATTCTCATCCTCTTGAAATTATTTCATATATAGCATGCATGTGTATTTAACTAAAGCCTGCTGACACCCTCCCCCCCCCCCACACACACAGAGTATAAATTTCTTAGTAGTAGGGATTGTTTCATTGGTTTTTTTTTTGTATCCCCAGTTCATAGTAAGAGTTTCTGAATATAGTAGGCACTTAATCTATATCGATGGAACTGAATTGAACTGTCCTGACCTGAGTGTTTGAGGAAAGGAGAATTTTTAAATGTTTTCATAGAATAATTTAAAGGAAAAAAAATCATCAAGAATGAAAAAAACTTTTAGGGAAAAATCATCGGTGAAGTAGGTTTTAATAGTTAGCTATTAATTATAAGCTAGCATTTTTATAACTATACATCTAGTTTCAAGACTTTGTTGTTTATTACATAGAGAACTCTTGCTATTTGGGAGTCTGTCTTTATAGGGATTGCTGTAATTAAAAATATATTTCAATATAAATGTCATTTATCTCAAAACTATAATTATTTATTCTTCTTTGGCTATGCTCCTGCTCTAGGGTAATATAAGTTTAATAATATTACATTGCAGTATTTTAGTAAGTTGCATGTTTATTTCAAACTTGTCAGTTTCATAATCAATTTAAATTTGAACTAAAATTTTAGTTTAAATATTCTTCAGGAAAATTCTGAGCCTAGTTATGGGAGCATGCATATACTGTTAATCATTTGCTTGGGGAGATCAAGTTTTCTGCTTTAATTTCCATATTCATTCTTTTAATGTTAATTATTTAGAATCACATAGTTTATCTTGATTTCTAGAAGGCACTTGTCAATGTTTCCCATGGAATCCTTGTGGACAAGATTAAAAATGTAGGCTCTATGACTGATGTATATTAACTATTTGAACAAACAAACAAAAAAAGTTGGTCAGTGTCAAGCAGGAAATAGGTCTGTAATTGGAGATTACAAGTCTTTTGTTGTCTCATTGGATTTTTTTAAAAATCAATTACTTGGATAATGTCACAGAAGAATAGCTTATCATATTTGAAAGTCACACGAAACTAAGAGATATTGTCAGTACAACAGATAAAAGAATGAAGATTTTTTAAATTTGGGGGCAAAACGAATGAATAGACCAAACCAATCAAATAAGTTTCACTGAAGCCTATGTTTAGGTTAACAAAATTAATTGTACAGATACAGGATGGGGGACTTATACCTTTATAGAAGTTCATGGACCAGGGATTTTTGTTTGTTTTCCATATGCTTAATATAAATCAACAATGGGATTACCAAGAAAACTAATGGAGTGAGAGATGGCATTAAAAAATAAAGGTAGTCACCTCTCCTTTTGGCCCATGTTTGCGATAGTTGGCTTAGTTCTGGGCATTATTTAAGACATGCATTGATAAACTGGGTTATGTTCCAAGAAAAAGCTAACAAGGGAAAAAGGAATTTGGAAAATATATGACATAAGGAATTCTGGAATCAGGAGAGGTTTGGGGGAAAGGAAATTGTAGCTTTTTTCAATTATTTGAATGGCTAGCTTATATAAAATTCAGTAAATATATTTCTTGTTCTTTAAAGGACAGAACTTGAGCAAATGAGTAGAGGTAACAGAGAGACAGAATGGGACCAAAAATAAGTATGATCTTGGTAAAAAAGAGTTCTTGGGAAGTGTGCAAATAACCCCAGCCTTTTGAAATGCCCAGAGATTGATGCTGTGAATATTTTAAAAGAGGTTCTTTCATTGAACAAGAAAACAAGTTATATTACCTGTAAGATCATATCCAAATTGAGAAAGGAATATTTATATAGATTTCAATTATGAATTAGATTTAAAAATAATAATTTTCCATGCTTCATAAAGTAGACATACATTTATTAAGGATCACCTTGAAGTAAGTAGATTATTTTACTCAAATCATGAGATATAACATTTGAGAAAGTCTCCTCCATCCATTTGGTGATGTGGGCAACACTGGCATTGAACATTGGCATTCTTTGGGTATAGGAAGGAAAAATCACTGCAAATATCCATACAGTAGTGCTTCAGTAAAAAAAAGGCATGTTGTGTGTGTATGTGTGTTTGTGTGTTAAGTTTCACTATGTTTCAGTTATTTATTAGATTTTATTAATATGGAGATGGATAGATGCATTGTCTATTGAAAATTACTTAGTATAAATGATTTTGATTGGCATCAGGGGAAATGAATCAAACACCTTTAGGGATACCTTTGACTCCAAGAATGTGATCTATGACTCTAGCATGTAACAGAGAGACCAGAGTCCGAGATTGATTTTTGATTAGTGATATCTTTCTCTCAAGTGTATTTTCTCACATTAAAACACCTCTTATTTCCTTGTTTCCTCAGAGTTAGAATGAATGAGTGATTCTTCACACTGTTGCTTGATTGCCAGAAATTGTGGCTGCCTGGAAATTTTCTAGTTAATAGGAATGCCAGCAAGAAAAAGAAAAAAAAAGTAACAGCCAGAACTGCATAAAATTTTTTATAGTTAATCTTCTTCTATCTGTCTTCATTTTACTAATTTACTTAGGAACACTGGAGCTTCTCAGAATACTCTAGCCTTTAGAGACATGGATTTCTTCAGGGAAATGAGGGTAATGGATGAAGGCAAACTTGCTGGGTAAGTGGGAACAACTTATCACCTTTTACCTAGAATAATGGGGAAAAAAATCACAGCGCTAATGAAACTGATGACAACCTATTTCTTCTCATCATAGGCCTGACTCAGTCAAGTACACTTACAAAGGTTCCTTCTCCTACTTACTGGCTTTTTTTCAATTTTATTTTACATTGAGTTTAATGCAGTGAACAAATTGTGTGCCAAAACTCTTAGCAAATAAATAAATAAATAAATAAATAAAAATTGCACCACTTCCTCTTACGTACAAAACGATGAATGATTTTTCCTTACTTAGCAAGAGTGAATCCTTACATATACATGAAGATAAGAAGTTTGAAAAGAGTTATGTTTTTCTAGTGTTATCATGATCATATGTTTATGGATTTAGACTACCTTAGAGGTCATCTCATCCAACCACAAATTTTATACATTAAGAATACTAAAGACAAAAAGAGACAATGATCAGACCAAGGCCACACAGGGAGGAAACCTCACACCAAGCATGAGATTCAAATCATGTGATTTTGAATTGAAATCCCTTTCCATTATGCCACCCCCCCATTCTTTTCCATTTCTTCATGCAATAGCAATGGAAAAGACAGAAGCATATTGTTGAATTAAGGAATGGTAATTTGATAAGTGGATTATGTTAAAAATCAATTTTGAAAACTGAGTGGTGAAATGAAAGTTTTGTGAAAGCCATCATGACATAATGGATAGAATTCTGAATTTGGAACTAGTGAGACCCAGATTCAAATTTCACCAAAGATATTTACTAGACATATGATTTGGAACAATAATTTAACTTCTATGAGACTCAAACATGCATGCATGCATGCACATGTATGTGTATTTATGCATTTATGTGCCCATATCTTAAATTATAGATAGGGTGCAATCTGAACTGGCAGAAGGCATTCTTCACACCAAGAAAATCATCAGATCATTCAAGATACATTATTTTATTAGAGTCAAATTTTGATTTGTGTTGTTTTGCAGAAAGGGAGGATTTTTTAAATTATATGATGGTTTTCAAAAGCACTCCTAATAATTATCATTCTTCTACACTTAGAAATAAAGAAATTATGACTCCAGTAGGACTCGCTAACTTTCATTAAGATGCCTTCTGCAATTTTCTTTCTCTTATAAACCACTGGTGTGGAGTCTAGCTTGAAATGAGCTTGAGGCTGAGAAATGGAAGAGTGAATGTATTATTATAAAGTGCACAGCAAGTCCCATGAGAGTGAGGGCATCAGAAATACGTGTTCAACTATCTCCCCCTTAAAAATTGAGGTGTCAGGATTTCCATTAGGTCCTCTTAGGGGTGGAGATTATATGTATGTAAATGTGTATTCACACAGACACACACATATATACACATATACATAATATGTGTGCATATATTAATATATGTGGTTTTATCTATATTTCTATTTTATGAAAAATATCAAGTTTGTTTATGTTTCGTCTATGTGTGCATTGCACACTTCCATAAGTTCACTCATACTCTTCCATACTTTATTGTATTCATATTCATTGCTTTACACTGAACACAAAAGGGAGTTTGGCATAGTAAATAGAGAGCCAGTCTCTGTATCATAAAACCGTGGTTTCAAGACCTGAATCTGACACTGTTTGTGCGACCCTAGACAAATCAACTTATCAGTGCCCCAGGGCAACACTCTAAAATTATAATTTCATAGCAAGTACTGATCTGCTTGGTAGAAGGAGCTAGCTCAGAGGGAATTGCCTGCATTATTGAAATCACATAATTCAAAAGTATATTCTACCAGACAAATATGTGAGTGCAGAGGCACTAATGAAAGGGAGGGCTTCACACTCTGTTGGCATAGCCTTTCATTTGGACTCTGGAAAAAACAAAACAAAACAAAACAAAAAAACACCTCATTCAACTCTGAAAGACTGACACATCTCCTTGAGGATTCCACATGTATATTCATCTTCACCTTCTCCCTCCATAAAGCTGAGTTAGAGGCATTAGAATTAGTGAGGGAAGTCAAGGATAACTTTATTGGCCATATTTTACAATCACTCCATTAGATTGACAAGAGAAGATGGTTTCCAGTTGTCCATGGATCATTTGGCTCTTACTTCCATGTTGTGCTACCTAAAAGTTAAAATCTGGTCAAAGATGATGCTCTTAAATGAGAATTTAATTTAATTTCCATCCAAAAATTTATTAAGTTTCTTACTACCTGCAAGGTCCTGTGCAAAGTAATGATAGGAATTCAACAACAGAAGGCAAATAGCCCTTTCACTCTAGGAGTTGACATTTTATTGGGGAAAAAAAAAAACAATCCATACATAATTATCTGGTATATTGGCTCCTGAGCTTTGCCTTTTTTGTTCCTGTTGTTGAGACTTTTATTCAGCCCTTAGAGACAGGGCAGAAAAGTTCCCATTGTTCCCAACACCCCCATGAAAACATTGTTTTTTTTTTATATTTTGAAGGCTTCTTTAAAGATATGTGAAATTACCTCCACAATGTTAATCCCCAGAATCACAGAATTTCCAAGCTAAAATGATCTCAGTTACAGTTTAGCTAAGTCTGGATCTGAAAAAAGAATTACTCTTACATCCTTGCTAACAGGTGGATATCCAGGCTTTACTTTAAGAACTCTGTTAGGTGGAAACCCATGAGCAACTCAAGCAGTACATTCCACTTTGAAATAATTCTAAATATTGTTAAAGCCCTTCCTTCCTTCCTTCCTTCCTTCCTTCCTTCCTTCCTTCCTTCCTTCCTTCCTTCCTTCTCTCCTTCCCTGCCTCCCTTTCTTGCTCCTTTCTGCTTTCCTCTTTTCCTCCTTTCCTTCTTTCCTCTTTTTTCTTTATTTCTGGACTAACTTTGTCTCTTTGAAACTTGTACCCAATCATGCTTTGTTTGCTTTCTGAGGCCAAAAAGATCTTCTTGATATGGTTGGAATTCCATATCTTTTCCTTTGTTGTTCCATTGAAACCAAATTAACTTTCACTGATTCATTGTCAATTCCTGTACCTGAGTATTTTCCTTGCACTTGGACTTTAAAACAGGGAACAGAGATTAAAGTTCAGCAAGGAAAATCATAACTCATTGTATTTCCGTGAAATTGAGCTTCTTCCATAATAATGGTAATAATGATTATTGATAAAAACCATATCAACAAGATCAATGATAGCATTTTCATACATTTTTAAGGTTTGTAAAGGTTTTTTTTAATAAGTATTATGTCGGGAGGGAGGTAGGGAGCCAAGATGGCTGCTTGAAAACAGGGACTCACTCAAGCCCTCCCCCTCCAAACAACTGTAAAGTAAGAATCTAAACAAATTCTAGAGCTACAGAACCCACAAAATAACAGAGGGAAACAAGTCTCCAGCCCAGGTTTGCTTCAATGTTGACTGGAAGGGTCTACAGCACCATGCTGGGAGCAGAGCACAACACAACATGTGCCACGCCTGAAGAGACCAAGCCTGAGTAGACTGGGTGATGCAAGCCTCAGGTCCCTGAATCACTGAGCTGTGACAGTGTCCAGACTTCTCAACCCACAAAAGCCAAACATAGCAGAGCAGGTCATTGGGAAAACTTCTGGATCTGGGAGAGAGAAGGTCACTTTCTGGCCCCAGGCCTGGGGGCAGCAGCAGCAGCAGAAAGCTTTGGCAGCTGCTTCCAGAGCTCCACCAGCAGCTACTTCTGGCCCCAGGCCCACATGGTGGGAGGAAGCAAGTTGAAGGCCACAGTGGGAGTGCCGGGAGCACATTGCTGTCTCAGAGGCAGTGTTCTCTTGCTTTGCTCTACTGGGATCTGGGTCAGAGTCCCAGCTGGTAGTTCTTGGGGGAAGAGGAGTGCTGGTGTGGCAGAGCTTGTGATGACTGTGGAGAGAGAGTCCACCTGGTGGTTACATGGCAGAAAGGAGTGATTGCACTCACAGACCAAAGCACAGGATAGGAGAGGAGTATCATAACACCTTAGAATAGAAGTAGCTCTGAAAAGAGCAGCACAAAACCTCTGAAGCTTGGGACAAAGCACTCTTCACTTTGAAAACAGTCATACCCTGACCAAAAGCTCAAAAGTCAAGTAGTTGGCTGGGAAAATGAACAAGCAGTGTAAAAAGACTCAGACCCATATGATAGAATGTTTTTTGGTGAGAAAGAAGATTAAAACATACAGCCAGAAGTCAACAAAGCCAAAGAGCCAACACAAAGAGCCTCCAAGAAAAACATGAACTGGTCTCAGGCCATGGAAGAGCTCAAAAAGGATTTGGAAAAGAAAGCAAGAAAAGCAGAGGAAAAAATTGGGAAGAGAAATGAGAGAGATGCAAGAAAACCATGAAAAACAAGTGAATGGCTTGCTAAAGTAGACCCAAAAAAGCAGAAGAAAATATCACCTTAAAAATAGACTAACCCAAATAGCAAAAGAGCTCCAAAAAGCCAATGAGGAAAACAATTCCTTAAATTCCAGAATTAGCCAAATGGAAAAAGGGGTCCAAAAGACCACTGAAGAAAAAAACACCTAACAAAATTAAAATGGAGCAAGTGGAAGCTAGTGACTTTTATGAGAAATCAAGAAACTATGAAAGAGAACCAAAAGAATAAAAAATTGGAAAACAGTATGAAATATCTCATTGGAAAAAAAAAAAAACACTGACCTGGAGAATAGATGTAGGAGAAATAATTTAAAAATTATTGGACTACCTGAAAGCCATGATTAAAAAAAAAAGAGCCTAGACTTTATCTCTCAAGAAATTATAAAGGAAAACTGCTCTGATATTCTAGAACCAGAGGGTAAAAAGAATTTGAAAGAATCCACTGATTGCCTGTTGAAAAAGATCCCAAAAAGAAAACTCTTAAGAATATTGTCACCAAATTCCAGAGTTCCCCGGTCAAGGAGAAAATGCTGCATGCAGCCAGAAGGAAACAATTTGAGTATTGTGGGTAACACAATCAGGATAACACAATATCCAACAGCTTCTACATTAAGGGATCAAAGGGCTTGGAATATGATATTCCAAAGCTCAAAGGAGCTAGGATTAAAACCAAGAATCACCTACCCAGCAAAACTGAGTATCATGCTCCAAGGCAAAATATGGATTTTCAATAAAATAGAGGACTTTCAAGCTTTCTCAATGAAAAGACCAGAGCTGAATAAAAAATTTGACCTTCAAATACAAGAATCAAGAGAAGTATGAAAAGGTGAACAAGAAAGAGAAAACATAAAGGACTTACAAAAAGTTGCTCCATTTTGTTTACATTCCTACAGGGAAAGATATTTGTAACTCATGAGATCTTTCTCAGTATTAGGGTAGTTGAAGGGAATATACATATACATAGACAGAAGGCACAGGGTGAGTTGAATATGAAGGGATGTTATCAAAAAAAATAAAATTAAGGGGTGAGAGAGGAATATATTGGAAAGAGAAAGGGAGAGATAGAATGGGGTAAATTATGTAACATACAAGTGGCAAGAAAAAAAGTTATAATGGAAGGGAAGAGGGGGCAAGTGAAAGGGAATGAGTGAATCTTGCTCTCATCGAATTTAACTTAAGGAGGGAATATTATACACATTCAATTGTGTATCTTAGCCTATAGGAAAGTAGTGGGGAAGGGGATAAGATGTGAGGGATGATAGAAGAGAGAGAGATTGGAGGAGGAGGTAGTCAAAAGCAAAAACATTTGCAAAAGGACAGGGTCAAGAGAGAAAATTTAATAAAGGGAGACAGGATAGAACGCAGGTAAATATAGTAAGTCTTTCACAACATAACTATGATGGAAGTATTTTGCATAACAATACATGTGTGGCCTATGTTGAATTGCTTGCCTTCTCAAGGAGGGTGGATGGGGAGGGAAGAAGGCAGAAAATTTGGAACTCAAAGTTCCAAAAACAAATGTTCAAAAAAAGTTGTTTTTACATGCAACTGGGAAATAAGATATACAGGCATTGGGGCACAGAATTCTATCTTGCCCTACAAGAAAGTAAGGGGAAAGGAGATAAGGGATGGGGAGTGGAGTGATAAAAAGTAAGGCAGACTGGGGAAAGGGGCGATCAGAATATGTGCTATCTTGGGGGGGGAGGGTAGAAGTGGGGATAAAATTTGTAATTCAAAATCTTGCAGAAATCAAAGTTGAAAACTAAAAATATTAAATAACAAAACATTTAAAAATATTATCTCATTTTAGGCAGGTGCTATTATTTCCTCATTTTCCAGATGAGTAAACTGAAATAGAGGTTAGTTGACTTGCTTAGGGTAACACAGCTAGTAACTGTATGAGGACAAATTTGAACTCAAAACTTCCTAGACTCCAGCTCTAATGGTCCATCCAGTACACTGCCTTGATAAACTGGTTAATGAGCACAATAGTAGAAACCATCATAAGCTCCTCAGTATAAGGAGATAGGCAAAAATGACAATAAGACAGAGAGCAAGAATTGTGCCAGAAGAGGTAACATTTGAAAGGATATTTTTCAATTTAGCAGATAGCATTGATTAATCAAGAGAACGAAGAGCTTTCCAGTGTACTGTGATGACTGAGTAGACCAGATGGGCCATTCTAGTGGCATCAAGTTCTATAACTTATTTTCTAAATACTAGGACAATGACATAAATAGAGATACTTAGTGTAACGAATGATGGAAGGGGGGAAAGAGGGAGGGAAGAAGAAAGGAAAGGATGAGATGATGTATTAAGCACTCACTATATGCCAAGCACTGGGCTAAACACTTTATAAGTATTTCATTTTATTATTACAACAACATGGGAAGTATTTGCTACTTTATCTTCATTTTGCAGTTTGGAAAACTGAGGAAAACAGAGATAAATTACTTACTCATAGTCTCACAGCTAGTGTCTAAGGCTACATTTCAAATATAGGTCTTTCTGACTCCAGGCCTAGCAACTCCTTCTACTGTGCTACCCTAACTGTCATTGCTGGAGTCATCAGAAAGTTCTTCCTGGCTCCAAAAATACATCTATGGTTATTGTATTCCTTAACCTAGACAAGTCACATTTGGTATCTGTTTTTTTTTTTTTAACGTTTCCTCCCAAGAAGCTGAAGAATAAGAATCTCTGACCCATGAATCAACTATTTGATAATTAATCTCTTTCTTCTGAAGTATAGGTTCTCTTAGTGTTTTTGGAGCCAGAACACTTAAGTTCTAGAACAGAGGTGAATAACCTGAGGCCTTGAGGGCATGTATGGCCCTCTAGGTCCTCAAGTGGATCTCTTTTACTGAGTCCAAACTTCAGTTTGTTCTTTGAAGTTTGGATTCAGTCAAAGGGCGAAACTTGGGGAATTATAGGGCCACATGTGTCCTCAAGACAGCAGATTCCCTACCCCTGTTCTAGGATCTACCTGATTAGAAAATGGTTGAATTGGTTCCTTTTGGAATAGGCCCTCCATTGCTTCAGGCTCCCTGAGATTCAAGATCATCTGGTTCTGGAGAGTTCAGTTCAGGAGGAGCCATTTGCATAAAATGGCAACTTAATCTCAGTCATTGGGAAGATATAAGATCAACAATGAACTGAATATAGAGGTAGAGAAAGGTCAGGACAGAGCCTTGGACATGGAGTGAGAAAAAAAATATTGAGTGCACAAAGTAGACTGAAGTGTGGTCAAGTAGAAAAGAGAACCAGGAGAGAGAGTGTCATGGAAACCAATAGAAGAGAGAGATTCTGGCAGGAAAGGATGTGCAGCCAGAAGGAAAGTGGGGACTGAGAAGAAGCTATTAAATTTGGCCTACAGGAAATCATTGATAATTTGCAGTGAGTAGGTTCAGTAGTGTAGGAGGGTCAGAAACCAAATTGAAAAAGATTGATTAGTTATTTTGTATCAAGGAAATGTAGTCTGACTTAATGACTTGAATTCAAATATGATGATACATGAGCATAGGACTGTATGCCTGTATGTATGTGTTCACACCTATATGCATTTAAACATGTACAAATGTGTATATTCTTGTATGTGTTCACACATGTGTAAAGACGTATAAATATGGGACATATATACATGGATATATGGACATGCCTACACTGTTCCACTGCTTAGCACAGTGCCTGGTACATAATAGGTACCTAAAATATGCTTATTGATCAACTGCCTGACATCTATCTATCTATCTATCTATCTATCTATCTATCTATCTATATATCTATCTATCATGTCTTTATTCTTTTGGTAACATACCATAAGTTGTCAATAACAACTCTCATTTCTGAAGGTCTTTAAGGCTTGACAAGGGGCAGCTGAGTGCCTCAGTGGGTGGAATGCTGGACCTGGAGGCAGGAAGATACAAGTTCAAATTTAGTCTGAGACGCTTACTAGCTGTGTGACCCTTGTCAAGCCACTTAACCCTTTTTGCCTCAGTTTCCTCATCTGTAAAATGAACTGGAGAAGGAAATGGTAAAACACTCCAATATCTTTGCCAAGAAAACTCCAAAATGAGGTCATGAAGAGTCAGACACCACTCAACAACAGCATGTCTCAAGTAAAACCCAAGAGCATTAGTCTCAAACGAATGCTGAGGTTGATTTTGTGTTATTTTAAAATCTGAAGTCACAGGTATTATTAATAGATGCTCAGCGACTCTACCTTCCCAGAACTGGATTTTACAGGTTGTCAATACAGTCAAAGGTTAAAGATTTTCTGCACATTTGCTTTTAAAATGATAGTGAAGGGAGTTAAAATTTCATAGCATAGCTTTTTTTTTTTTTGCTTTTCTATAATGAAAGCACTTTTCCCTTCTGCTTTTCCTGTTCTTGTTAGCTGTTAAAATAGCCTGTTTTGTTGTAAAGGGTATTTGCTCAATTTAATTTTGCTAACTAAAAATGTATCTGAAGATGTTGCTGGGGAAACTGGAAGATAACTTATGAATAATTTCACTTTTTCCCTATTTATGGGGGAGGAGGAGTAGAAGATAGTAAATTCAACTCAAATAACTCCTCTTGGCCTGGGGGATGGAAGGGTGGGGATAATTCCATTCTTGTCCAGTACACTCAAATAGAAAACAACAAAACAATAACAGCAGCAGAGGCAACACTAACAACAAACCTTCTATTTGTGGAGTAATAAACACAAGTTTTATAGGTTGTAAGTAAAGACATAGTACTTTACTTCCTGGTGGGGAGAGAAAGAAAAAAAAGAGGTTTAGAAAAAGAAAAGATTGCAAATGATAGACCTGGGGTGGTTATAACATCTTTCTATTCCTACTTTACAAGGTCTTCTTTATGAGAACTGGAATTAAAAAAAAAAGAAGAGGAGAGGAGAAGAGAAGAGTAAAAGAAGAAGAGCTTCTCTAGAAAAAAAGAAGGAATTAATGAATGAGGATTATCAGAATATATTTTACCAGAATAATCCAAATCAGGGGAAGTGTGTCCCATACATGAGATACAGACTGTGAAAGATGGACTATTGGATTTAGTTGAGATAGACCTTTTTGGTTAGATCATACAGTTTGAGAAGGAAAGTAATACATAATGAAAGTAGAAAGACAGCTTTGGTCAATTCAAAAGAACTTTAAAATTCACACAGGGGAATTTGTATTTAATGTTAAAGTAATAGGGGACCATTGGTGTTGGTCAGTGTGTGACTTGGTTAGATCTTTGCTAAAGCAATAAGTTTATCCATTTTGTGAAGAATATGTTGGATTTGAGAGAGACTTGAAATAGACCATTGAGGATGACATTGCAACAGTCCTGGTGAAAGAAGACGAAGGTCTTAACTACTGTTGTAGCTGTGTGAAGAAGGAAAAGCGGATGGGTTTAAGAATTATCATGGAAGTAAAATCAACCATATTTAGAAGAGAGATAAGGAAGAGACATGAGATTTCATTGGTATAGAGAGGACCCTTTGAAGAATTCCTCCATAAATGTAGGTTTTTTGTTTTTTTTTTGGAAATTTATGGCTCATAAAGTTGCCTATAACAACAGAGGTGTTGAATCACTTGTTCAGAGTCACATGGCTATTATGTATCAGAGGTAGGACTTGAACTCTTCTTAGATTGTGAAAACTCACACCTAATTAACGCTTTATTCACTTTTCTGAAAGATGAAATCAATTCTTAAACTCACACATCCTCAGGTCCCTCTGTGTCTAGGACTCCTCCAATCTCCCGAGGCACTCTGATTGGGAGAGTATGGAAAGGAGTTGGGAACAATTGGGAACTCATCCCACCCCTTCTATCATTTAAAAGCAAGGCACTCAGGAAATTTTCCTTATCATTTCCCATCCAGCTATTTAGCTAGACTTTATAATCTCCAAAAACTTATCACCTTGAAACTTACACTAACTCTGCTTTTCTTGCCCAGAGGGACCCTTCTCCTTTCTTCTTCTGATTGGAAAAAAAGGTGTGTGTGTGTGTGTGTGTGTGTGTGTGTGTGTGTGTGTGGTTGGACACTGGAGGACTCTTCCAAGGTCCTCTATCTTTAATAAAAGCTCCCAGAGAATACAACTCATCATTTTCTGCCAGGCCACTTCCATAGACTTCATGGTTTTCAGAAGCTCATCATTCTACAAGATGAAATCACTTCTGAAACTCTCACCTTTTTAGATCAATTCCCACCTGAGTTACAGGACTTTATCATTACCTTGCTACTCTATACAATTTGCATACCAATTTTTATCTCCTTTTTATTTGTTCTCTTCCCCAATTATGTTGTGAGCTCCTTGAGGACAGGAACTGATGGTATTTTGTTGGGTTTTTTTTCTCAGCACATCCCAACATATAGTATGTGCTTCATAAATTTTGTTGATTATTGATACATGTAATTGTCTTTTTGTATTTGAAAGGTTTGATATTTATGGTAATATATGAGTGACTATGGACAGAGTTAGCATCTTGAATCTCAAGAAAAGCATGCTACAAAATTTCCCATGAGTTACTACGCTATGTTATTTCCACCTGGTGGCAGGGTACTCAAAGTACAAGAACAGTAAGGAAACAAAGCATTTATTTTTGTTTTAACTGAAACTACAATTGCAAAACAAACTCATGTAATACTATTATACTTTTAACCTCTCTCCAAACCACCCCGCAAAACTAAGCAAAACAAAACAACAATACCAAAAAAATGATGTGTTAAAATGCCAGCCTTGATTTAAATTATTTAACCTAAAATGTAACTCATCAAATAGTCTTAGGTAGGCTTATTTAGCTTGGCGAACTCATTGCTTAATTCATTTTGACTTGGGTGTCTCTGACCTTTTGATGTATCTAACCTTTCTTCCTGACACGGACAAGGAGGTATAATTTTCTGTCAATTACTTTTCTTCATCTCAGTAAAACAGTCATATTGGAAATGCTTTGGTTTGCTTAATATGAGTCACACATGTGTACTCATGGCTGCATAAATTGTATCACAAAATTGGCCATGACACAGTTGTAGTTGAAAAGCTCCATTTTGTTTCAAGGCCTCAGATGGTTGCCAGAAATGAGACTGTCAGAGTTTCCCACCTGTCACTGATTTGAAAACCCAAGCCTAATAGCACATTCCCCTTAATGAGCACAAACCTTAACAAAAGAAGCTCAGGAAACTCACAGAAGGTGATGTTCAGCTGTTAAATCTCAGTACATCTGTTAGCTCATTTTCCCTTTAAATAAAATCTCCATTTGCAAAGGGCATTCCTATCTGAAGTAGAGATCAGAAGCCTGGGAAAGTAAATGCCACTGTTCAGGATTGTTAGAAAGGAAAGCACCTGTGATTCCTAATTAACTTATGATTCAATTACTGAATATTGGACATATTTGCTTCTAATAACATAGGAATTATAGATGTGGCTACAATTTTTCAGGCTTGAAAGGTCAAGAAAATTCATAATGAACATTTACTGTGACTAATAGGTTTACATGTTTGGTTAGGGGATAGTGTAGTTTTTTCCCTTGTTCTTTCCTCTATTTTTAAAAGAAGATATTGAACCAATACGTTTAATAACAACAGCAAAAAAAATTAAATACTTTGAGCCTAATATGAATGGCAAGTACAGATAGGGAATTTCCTAATAAAAAAGATGATTTAATAAAGTCTCCCACTCAAAAATTCAAAGAAATAGGGAGAGAGAAAGTAAAAACAAACGAAAGAAGACAAATATTACATATGCATATATAAATATGCATATACATACATGTATGTGTGTATAATTATTGATTTGTTGTTCAGCTTATTAGTCATGTCAGATTCTTCAAGATACTGTATGAAATTTCCTTGGCAAAGATACTGGAATGGTTTTCCATTTTCTTCTCTAGTGGATTGAGGCTAACAGAGGCTAAGTGATTTGCCCAGCTTGAGTATCTGAGTTCAGATTTGAAGGTAGGTCTTAACAGAAAGTTGGTAAATGTGGAAAGAAATAAGTAGTATTCATTTAAAAGCAAGAATTGCATTATTTTTATATTTCCAAGACCCATCTTTTCAACATTTTAAACTCAGCTCTTTCCCTATCTCTTCTACAGCTATATAATTTTACATCATTTTCAAAATGCCGAACACTTCCATGCAAAAAGTGAAAAATGAGGCAAAAGGGATGGATTGGCATCCTGGTACTAGGACTAAATTGCATGTATGTCCTTAGGCAAATTACTTAACACCTCAAGTCTTCAGTTTTTTTCATGTATAAAATGAAGCGATAGAAAGAGACGTTTTCTTTCCTTCCCGTCCCCATAACCAAAAAAAGAAGAAAAAAATGATAATCCAAGGAATGACAAGATAAAAAAAAAGAAGAAAAAAGAAAAGGGCAAGAAAGAAAATATGTAAAAAATACACAGACAAAATAGATTCTCTTCTTGGCCATATCCAAAAATGTCTGGTTCCTTCTGCATATTTTACACCATTATTTCTCTCACAGGTGGGCAGCATTCATCATCATTCATGCTCTGAAGCCATAGGTGATCACTGAATTGCTCAAACTTATTTCCTTCCTGAGTCTATCATAACATTGTTGTCTTTATGCTGGTGGTAGTTGTGATTTTGGTTGTTGTTTTCATACCAGATTTGTGATTTCATTATTATAGTGAAGTCCAAATAAGGGAAATCCCTCTTAGAACATAAATCTGTGCCATCTTACTATCACTTCCATCACTGACAGGTTGGGTAACTTGCCCAAGCTCACTAAGTATTTGTTGGAGGTGAGAACTTATACATGACATACTCATTCTGAGGTCTGTCAGATTTCAGTTCTCAATACCTACGTGTTTTATCCATTAACATCTTTTAAATAAGATTAAAAAATATCTCCAAGAGAACTAAGAGCAGACATTTTTGTTCCCTAGAAAAGAGTAGATATATATTGTAACAAAGAGTATGAAAAATCATATCACTTTGGTGATAAAGGTAATTAAAAATTTTGAAATTTTACTCTGTCATGTATGACTTATCCTCTTGTTAAATAAGTGCTTGTGTGGCATAAAATGGAATTATATCATTTTAGTCAATGTGGCCAATTTAATATTCCCAAATTTATATTTCATCTACTACTCCCATGCCCTTGCGTAGCCAGTATCTCAAAACATATAGTGTACTTACTCTTCATTTTTACCTTCCAGAATTCTTACCTTTCTCCAAGGCCCATATGCAGCTATTTCATGGTAAGACAGATATTTTTCTCATGTTTGTAGGTCTTGAGGTTTTGTATTACCTCAAATAATCATAACATTACTTTTTTGTTCGTGTTTGTTTTTGAATAAGGACTTTTTTCAAAAAAAAATTAAAACTTCAAATTGCCCATTACCTACTGCCTCATAATTCTAGGGTGAGGGTAGGAAAATCAAGGGCCACTGGCTATGCTGGGTCCTTCCTTCTCTCACTACCCAAGAGGCACAATGAAAAAAATGAAATGAAACTCTCTGAAAGTCAGGGGAGGTATGTGTGTGGAAAGGCGAAAAGATAGCAAGTATTGTCTGCAAAAGACATCACCCCCCTTCTCTCCATTCCCCACATTTCCTTCCTGGAAGGGGGAAAGCTATGTGCCACTAAAGCAGGAGGTGAGATCAGAACCATCCTGAGACTGGAGAGAAGGGGTCCTTGTTTGTCCCTCTCTGCTGGGTTTGGCAATGGAGGTTCCCCACACACAGATATCCTAGGCTATATCTTTCTGCCTCTTAGATAGCTCAACCCACCAGTGGTAGGAGCTGCCAGAGTCAGCAGTTGGACCCAAGCTAAAGATTATCACTGCTGAATCAAAAGGGTGACTCCTGACCATCCACATTCTCTGTTATCCCATGTCAGGGTCCCTATGTCAGAGCCTGGGAATCTTCTGAGGTCAGAGCATTTGAGATAAGAGAGAAAACAAAGTTCTTAACCTCCATGAGACTGCAGATCTGGGGAAGGGACTCCTTGCTAAGATCAATACAGTTTAATTTAAAGATCTAGCTCCCAGTGAGAAGTATTTATGTTCAAAAACATTATTCTGAGAAGAGTTTCATAGGCTTCCCTAAAATTAGCAAAAGGGTCCATAATGCGAAAATGACTTAGAAAACTTCACATTATTTCTATCCAGTGTCTCCACTCTGCTTCCAGGAAGACGTCTTTGATCTCCCATCCCCAATACTTCCAAACACACACACACACACACACACACACACACACACACACACACACACAATCACACCAAAAGACTGTTACATCCCCATTACAGATACAGTGGTACAGGTAACTTGAATATTCATTTTCCACCCTGTTCACCCTATTGGTCATAGTTGTATCAATAAAGCTTTGCTCCATCCACAAATGATTCTATTGTGTCTGCTCCATTGTGTTATAGAGGAAAGAGATTTGAATTTGTAGTCTGAGGACTTGGGTTCAAATGTCACCTCCTCCTCACCTCACAGGTACCACCTTGAATCACAGTCTAACTCCTAGACATTTGTTCCTTCCCCATAGAAAGTACTGGCATTGTCCATAGTAGTAAACCTGGAAATGGTGCTGAGAGGATTCCTGCAGCTCCCTGTACAGATACTGTCATTATTTTCCATAAAGGAAAAAGAAAACAGAAGAAAACTTTCAAATAGGATCATGTATGTTATAGGACAAAGGAGTATCCTCCCCTTCCCATTTACTCCCATCAGGATAGGGCTTCTAAAATGTCAAAGTGTCTCAGACTTTTCCCCCTGTGGGAAAGTCATTTAAGACAAGGACTGATTTGAGGGAAAATAGAGGTTCTAAATTTTATTTCTTTGTTTGACAATAGACGTGATAAGAATGTTTTAAAAACTGTAGCATTTAACAGCTGACAAGCTGACATTCCACTCTATTGTACTACATTTGCAAAATAGAATTCTGAAAACATTTCTTCTGTAAATACAATAACCTTAGTGTGGAATGTTGGGGTAAAGTGCTTTACCTTAAAAAGACAATCATCCTTTCATGTAGAGAGTTCATTTCTAAAAATTACTATCTTTTCTTTCTCCACAGTGAAGACATTTCCTCATAGAAATGGCCTTTTTTCTCCTATGTATAATGGTATGTTGCAATGTGACTTTCTATGTGACATTTGAGAAGGACCAGACAGAAAGAGTACAGAAATGTTTGCCCCCAAACACACAGCAAATTGAAATACCTTTAACACTTCCAGTGCCAAGATGGCACAGTAAGAAAAAAATCCTCTGAAGCCTTCCCAAATTCCTTTCCAAACAACTAAAAAAAACACCACAGAATTGATCTAGGAACAGGGAAGCTGTTACTGTGTGTACAATATTCTCCTGGTTCTGCTCACTTCACTTTGCATCAATTCATGTAAGCCTTTTTAGGATTTTCTGAAATCATCAGATCTACACTGATACATATTGAAACGAACAAAACCAGAACATTTTACACAATAACAGGCATATCGTTCTATGAAGAATCAGCTATTCTGAGCAATGTGATGATTGAAGACAATTCCAAAGGACTAATGGTGAAGGATACTATCCACCTCCAGAGAAAGAATTCATATTGAATGAATACAGTTGGAAGCATGCTATTTTCCATTCCTTTCATTTTATTCTTTTATTCAAGTATTTTTGTACAACATGACTAATACAGACATGCTTTACATAATTTCATATATATAACCTTTATATGATTTCTTACTATCTCAGGGTGGGGGAAGGGAAAGGAGGGATAAGATTTGGAATTCAAAACTTTAAATAAAAAAAAAGTTTTAAAAATAATTGGCAAAAAGTAAAAACAGAAATGAAAAAAAGAAATGTGTTTTTATTTAACTCAGAATGAAGTCTCTTAATGTCCACTACAAAGAGACTGCTTGATAATGATGAACAAAAAATGAACAGAAGACTGCCAATGAAAAGTAAAAATGTATACATTAAAAAGGAAGCTTCGAAATAGACAAAGAGAAGCAGTGAGTATTAGCATTATTTTGTTAAGTTTATTGTAGTTTTTAAAATAAGTTGAATATAATAGAGATACAAAGTTTCATATGTATATGGGAATGTTTATTTCTGTCACTATTTTCCAGATTTATAATGGAATGACAGAAAGCAGGAATAGACCAATATCTCACCTTATAACTAAATAAGTTCCAATGAGTACATGATTTAGACACAAAGGAAGAAATCCTAAACAAATTAGAGAAACAAGCAAGAAATTACCTTTCAGGTCCATTGATAAGAGAGGAGTAAGTGAGCAAACAAGAGATAGAGATAATCACAAAAATAAATAGTTATGATTATATAAATTAAAATAGTTTTTCATAAATAAAACTGATGCAATTAAAATTTGAAGAGAAGCAAATAATGCAGAAAATGCAACTTCTTTGAAAACAATTACATTTCCACTATATCTAAGGACTTATTGAAATTTATAAGAATAAAAGCCATTTATCAATTGATAAGTGGTAAAAGCAGATGAAAGTATAATTTTCAGAGAACATAATCCTAGGTAACAATAACCATATTAAAAATACTTGTAATAAATAGTAATAGATACATGCAAGTCTAAAGTTCAACTCCCTCATCCACCAGATTAGTCATCTCAACAAAAATGGAAAATGATAAATGCTGAGCATTCTGGGGGAAAAACAGTATTTAAATTCACCATTGGTGAATCTGTTAACTCTTCCAGATAATCTGGGGAAAAATGGAACTATAACTCAAAAATTACTAAAATTATTAAAATAGATATCCTTTACATTAATAATATTAGTACTAAGTATATACCTCAAATGAATAAAATAAAGAGGAAGATAACCACATGTACAAAAATATTCATAGAAGTTCTTTTTTAGGGACAAGGAACTGAAAATTAAGGCAGTATCTATCAATCAGTGAATGGCTGAAAAGTTATGAATTTAATGGAATGCTGTTGTTATATGTTGAAAGATGAAAAGTAAAGTTTCAGAGAACTTTGAAGGCTTATATGAATTGATGCTGAGTGAAGTGAGTAGAATAGAATCAGGAAAATAGTTTATACTTTAGCTACAACAATATAAAGCCAAATAACAGTGAAAGAAATCTATCAAGGCAATGACCAACCTTGATTACAGAAGATTCATGATAAATCAAGCTCCCCACGTCCTGATAGAGAGGTAATAGACTCAGGAAATAAATTGAGATGCATATATATTTGAACATATGCAATGTGGGAATTTATTTTCATTCACTATACATATTTGTTGTAAGGGGTTTTTTTTATCTTTATGTTTGAGAAGGGTAGAAAATAAATTGAAATTTATAAAATATCTAGCATTTTTTTGTTTTTTTATCATTATTTATTTATTTAATATTTTTAGCTTGCAGCATTAATTTTCACAAGTTTGAATTACAAATTTTCTCCCCATTTCTACCCTCCCACCCTCCAAGATGGCATATATCCTGATTGTCCCGTTCCCTAGTCATCTCTCCCTTCTGTCACCACACACTCCCCATCCCCTTTTCCCTTACTTTCTTGTAGGGCAAGATAGATGTTTGTGGCCCACTGCCTATACATCTTATTTGCTAGTTGTATGCAAAAAAAAAATAACATCTGATTTTAAAACTTTGAGTTCCAAATTCACTCCCCTCTTCCCTCCCCACCCATCCTCCATAAGAAGGCAAGGAATTCAACATAGGCCACATGTATATCATTATGAAAAACCCTTCCACAACACTCATGTTGTGAAAGACTAACTATATTTTGCTCCTTCCTAACCTATCCCCCTTTATTGAATTTTCTCCCGTGACCCTGTCCCTTTTCAAAAGTGTTTGCTTTTGATTACCTCCTCCCCCTATCTGCTCTCCCTTCTATCATCCCCCTTTTTTATCTTTTTCCTCCTTATTTCCCATGGGGTAAATACCCAACTGAGTGTGTATGTTATTCCCTTCTCAGGTCAAATCCGATGAGAGCAAGAATCACTCATTCCCCCTCACCTACTCCCTCCTCTCTCCCAACAGAATTCCTTTTTCTTGCCACTTTTATGCAAGATAATTTACCCCATTCTATCTCTCCTTTTTTCCCTATCCCAATATATTCCTTTCTCATGCCTTAATTTGATTTTATTTTTTTAGATATCACCCCTTCATATTCAACTCACCTTGTGCCCTCTGTGTATATCTATATATGTATATTCCATTGAGCTACCCTAATACTGAGGTCTCATGAATTATACACATTCCATGTAGGAATATAAACAAAACAGTTCAACTTTAGCAAGTCCCTTGTGATTTCTCTTTCTTGTTTACCTTTTCATGCTTTTCTTGATTCTTGTGTTTGAAAGTCAAATTTTCCATTCAGCTCTGGTCTTTTCACTGAGAAAGCTTGAAAGTCCTCATTGGCTTTTTGGAGCTCTTTTGAAATTTGAGTTAGTCTATTTTTTAAGGTGTTGTTTTCTTCAGTACTTTTTGGGGTCTCCTTTAGCAAGTCATTGACTTGTTTTTCATGGTTTTCTCACATCACTCTCATTTCTCTTCCCAATTTTTCCACTATTTCTCTAACTTACTTTTCCAAATCATTTTTGAGCTCTTCCATGGCCTGAGACCAGTTCAAGTTTTTTCTTGGAGGCTTTTGATGTAGACTCTTTGGCTTTGTTGACTTCTTCTGCTTTGGCCTTCTTTGTCACCAAAAAAAGATTCCAAAGTGTGAGTCTGAATCTGAGTCCATTTTTGTTGCCTGGCCATGTTCCTAGCCAACTACTTGGCCCTTGAGTTTTTCATCGGGGTATGACTGCTTGCAGAGTAAAGGGTACTTTGTTCCAAGCTTGAGGGGATGTGCTGTTGTTTTCCAAGCTATTTCTATACAGGAAGCTCTGCCACACCAGTGCTCCTCCTCTTACAAGAACCGCCAGCCTGGACTGGACCCAGATCTTAAGCAGGCTCTGCACTCCTGCTCTGATCCTCCACTTAATTCCTCCCACCAGGTGGTCATGGGGCCAGAAGCAAATGCAGCTGTAGTTCTGTAGCTGCACCACCTTTGTTGTACCCTGGGGTAGTGTCCGAAAGTCAGACTCCTTCACTCTGTCCTTGAAACTTTTCCCACTAACCTTCTCTCTTGTCTTTGGTGTTTGTGGGTTCAGAAGTTTATTAACTGCCACAGCTCACTGATTCAGGGTGCTAGGGCCTGTTCTGCCTGGCTCCCCATCTGGTTGGTCTGGGTGCAGACCACACTGGGCTCTGCTCTGCTCCAATCCCAGATCCATGCTCAATAGACCTTACTCAGCCACCATTCAGGGAGTCCTGGGCTGGAGCCCTGCTTCCCTCTGCTATTTTCTGGGATCTACACTCCTAGAATTTATTCAGAGCCATTTTTATAGGTGTTTAGAGGGTCCTGGGGGAGAGCCCCAGGCAAGCCCCTGCTTTCCAGCCACCCCATTTTTTTTAATTAAGATTATTTTTTATTTTTAGTTTACAACACACAGTTCTGCCTGATTTTGAGTTCCAGAGTTTCTTCCCTTCCCTCTCCCACTCTCTCCCCAAGATGGCATGGAATCGGACATATCTTCTAATTACAATTTTGCTTTAAATTTACTGGCACAATAGTTGAGCTATAAAGAAGAGTTATGACCAATGGAATGAATCATAGTAAGAAGAAACAAAAATAAAAACAAAAGAGAAAAAAAAAAAACAAAAGAAAAACAAATACAGCAAATAGTTTGCCTCAGTCTGCATTCAGAATCCATAGCTCTTTCTCTGGATATAGATAGCTCTCTCCATCATGAGTCTTTTGGAATGGTCTTTAAACTTTGCATTACTGAAAAGAGACAAGTCTATCAACGTTACTCATCAGAGAATGAATATATCTGTGGTTGTGTATAATGTTCTCCTGGTTCTGCTCAGCTCACTCAGCATTATATCATGTAGGTTTTTTCAGGATTATTATGAAGTCCATATCTTCCCCATTTCTTATAGGACAATAGTATACTATTACGTTCAGATACCATAACTTCTTCAGCCATTCCCCAGTTGATGGGAATCCCCTAGATTTCCAGTACTTTGTTACCATAAAAAGAGCTGCTATAAATATTTTTGTACATATGGGTCGCTTTCTCATTTGTGTAATCTCTTTGGGATACAGTGCTAGAAGTGGTATTGCTTGGTTAAAGGGTATGCATATTTTTATATTCCTTTGGGCATAGTTCCAAATTGCTCTCCAGAATGGCTGGATCAGTTCAAAACTCCACCAACAATGTAACAGTGTTCCAATTTCCCCACAACCTCTCCATTATTTATCGTTTTCCTGTTTTTTCATGTAAGCCAAACAGACAGGAGAAATGTGGTGCCTAAGAGTTGTTTTGATTTGCATTTCTCTAATCAGTCATGATTTAGAGCATTTTTTCATATTCCTATATATATATTTAATTCCTTCCTGTGACATCTGTCTGTTCTTATCATTTGACCATTTCTCAATTAGGGAATGACTTGTATTCCTATAAATTGGGCTTATTTCCTCATATGTTTTAGAGATGAGGCCTTTGTCAGAGACAATACTTGTAAGGATTTTCTCCCAATTATCTGCTTCCCTCCCAATCTTTGTTGCATTGCCTTTGTTTGTTCAAAAACTTTTCAGTGCCACATAATCAAAATTATCCATTTTGCATTTTGTAATACTCTCAATTACTTGTTTTTTCATAAATTCATTCCTTTCCCATAAATGTGATGGGTAAACTATTCCTTGCTTTCCCAAATTGCTTATAGTATCAGCCTTTATTCCTAAATCATGAGCCCATTTGACTTTGTTTTGGTATACAGTGTTAGATATTGGTATATGCCCAGTTTCTACCCTGCAATTTTCCAATTTTCCCAGCAGTTTTTTTTTTTTTGTGAAATAGTGAATTCTTAGCCCAGAAGCTGGATTCTTTGAGTTGATCAAAGAGTAGAATGCTATAGCGATTGACAACTGTGTCTTGTCTACCTAACCTATTCCACTGATCCACACTCTGTTTCTTAATCACTACCAAGTAGTTTTGATGACTGCTGCTTTATAGCACAGTTTAATATTTGGAATGGCTAGGCTACCTTCACCAGTATTTCTTTTCATTGATTCCCTAGATATTCTGGACCTCTTGTTCTTCCAGATGAATTTTGTTATTATTTTATCTAAAATAATTTTGGGTAATTTGATTCATGTGGTGCAGAATAAGTAAAACCCTTTAGGTAAAATCGTCATTTTTATTATATTTGTTTGGCCTAACCATTAGCAAATGATGTTTTTCCATTTATTTAGATCTGACTTTATTTGTGTGAAAATTGTTTCATAATTATGTTCATGTAGTCCCTGGGTTTGTCTAGGTGGGTAGACTCCCAAATATTTTATAGTGTCTACAGTAACGTTGAATGGAATTTCTCTTTCTGTCTCTTGCTGTTGGGCTTTGTTAGTAATGTATAGGAATGCTGAGGATTTATGTGGGTTTATTTTATATCCAGAAATTTAGTAAAGTTATTTATTATTTCAAGTAGTTTTTTTTACTTGATTTTCTAGGATTCTCTAAGTAAATCATCATATCATCTGGAAAAGTGATAATTCAGTTTCTTTTTTGCCTATTCTAATTGCTTCAATTTCTTTTTCTTCTCTTATTGCTACAGCTAACAATTTTAGTACAAATTGAATAATAGCGGTCATAATGGACATCCATATTTCACCCCTGATCTTATTGGGAATGCATCTGTCTTATCCCCATTACAAATAATGCTTGTTGATTGTTTTAGGTAGATGCTATTTATAATTTTAAGGAAGGCTCCATTTATTTCTATGCTTCCTAGTGTTTTAAGTGGGAATGGCTGTTGTATTTTGTTAAAGGCTTTTTCTGCATCTATTGAGATCACCATATGATTTCTGCTAGTTTTGTTGTTTTTATGATCAATTATGCTGATAGTTTTCCTAATATTGAACCAGCCTTACATTCCTGGAATAAATCCTACCTGGTCATAGTGTATTACTCTCATGACAAGTTGCTGTAATCTTTTTGCAAATATTTTATTTAAAAGTTTTGCATCGATATTAGTTGGGGAAATTGGTCAATCATTTTCTTTCTCTTGTGACTCTTCCTGGTTTGGGTATTAGTACCATATTTGTGTCATAAAAACAAATTTGGTAAGACCCCTTCTTCACCTTTTTTTGCAAAGTATAGAAATTAATTGTCATTTAAATTCTGGCCCTGAAGATTTTTTCCTAAGGAGTTCATTGATGACTTGCTCAATTTCTTTTTCTGAAATGGGGTTATTTATGTATTTTATTTCCTCTTCTGTTAACCTGGACAATTTATATTTTTGTAAATATACATTCATTTCCCTAAGGTTGTCAATTTTATGGCCATACAATTGGGCAAAATAATTCCTAATTATTGTTACTTTCCTCCTCATTGGAGGTGAATTCACCCTTTCTTTTTTGATAGTGGTGATTTGATTTTCTTTTTCCTTTTTTTTAAATGAAATTGACCAAATGTTTATCAATTTTATTGGTTTTTCATAAAACCAGATCTTTCTTTTATTTATTAATTCAATAGTTTTCTTGGTTTCAATTTTATTAATCTCTCCTTTGGTTTCAGTATTTCTAATTTAGTATTTAATGGGGGATTTTCAATTTGTTCTTTTTTTAGCTTTTTCAGTTGCATGCCCAATTCATTGATTGTCTTTTTCTCTATTTTATTCATGCAAGCATTTAGAAATATAAAATTTCCCCTTAGAACCGCTTTTGCTGCATCCTATAAGATTTGGTCTGTTGTCCCATTCTTGTCATTCTCTTGAATGAAGTTATTAATTGTTCTCTGATTTGTTTGGCCCACTCATTCTTTAGAATTAAATTATTTAGTTTCCAATTAATTTTTAGCTTTTTTCCATGGTTCGTTATTACAAATAATTTTTATTACATCGTGATCTGAAAAGTATGCATTGACCACTTCTGCTTTTCTGCACTGGATTGTGAGGTTTTTATGCCCTAGTACATGGTCAATTTTTGTGTATGTGCCATGTACTGCTGGGAGGAAAGTATATTTCTTTTTATCCCCATTCACTTTTCTCCAGAGGTCTATCACATCTGTCTTTTCTAAAATTATGTTCCACTCCTTAACTTCTTGCTTATTTCTTTTGAGGTTAGATTTATCAAGTTCAGAGATAGGGAGACTGAGGTCTCCCTATATTATAGTTTTGCTGTCTATTTCTTCTACTAACTCCCTTAACCTCTCCTCTAAGAATTTGCATGACATACCACTTACTGCATATATGTTGAACAATGATATTGCTTCTTTTTTTTATGGTGCCTTTTTAGCAGGATGCAGTGCCCTTCCTTATCACTTTTAATTAAATCTATCTTTACTTTTACTTTGTCAGACATTTGGATTGCTATCCCTGCTTTTTTTTTTACTTTAGCTGAAGCACAATATATTTTACTCCAGCCTTTTACCTTTACCCTTTGTGTATCCCCCTGTTTCAAATGTGTTTCTTGTAAACAGCATATTATAGGATTATGGTTTTTAATCCATTCTGCTATCTGCTTCTATTTTATGGGAGAGTTCATCCCATTCACATTCACAGCTATGATTTCTATCTGTGTCTTTTTCTCCATCGTATTTCCCCCCTTTTTATGCTTTTATTTCTCCCTTCCCCTTCCACTCCTCAACAAAGTTTTGCTTTTACTGCCACCTTCTTCAGTTTACCCTCCCTCTTAATTCCCCTCCCTTAACTTATCATTTTCCCCTTTCTACTTCTTCCCTCCCTTCTGTCCACCCCCATCCTTTTTTCCCCCCTTTCCCCTCCTACTGCCTGTAGGAAAAGTTAGATTTCAGTACTTATCTGGGTATGTTATTCCCTTCTTGAGCCAGATCCTATAACAGTAAAACTCAAATACTGCTTTTCTCCCTACCTTCTTTCCCTCTACTATAATGTGTTGTTGTGCCTCTATATTTGGTACTACTGCCTTACCTCTTCTCCCATATCCCTCCCTTTACATCTCTTAATTATGTTTTTTTTTTATCCTTATATCAATTATTTTATACTGACATTCACAGTCTATATGTATCGCTTTCAGTTGTCATAATAGCTGTACTATTCTCAAGATTGACATACATATGTGCATATATATGTGCATATACATATATATATATATATATATATATATATATATATATATATATATAAATCATACATATGATGATATAATCCTATGTAAAGATGAAAATAATTTGCCCTTTTTGACTAATAAGGTTTGTGGGTTTTTTCCCCCTGTTTACCTTTTTATATCTCTCTTGAGTTTGTATTTGGAAATCAAATTTTCCATTGAGTTCTGGCCTTTTAATCAGGAAGGTCTGGAATTTCCTTATTTTGTGGAATGTCCATCACCTTGCCTGAAAATCAATGCTTAATTTTGTGGAGTAGTTGATCCTTGGTTGTAGTACCAGCTCCTTTGCCCTTCAGAATATCGTATTCCAATATCTCCTGTCATTTAATGTAGAAGCTGAGAGATACTGCATTGTCCTGACTGTAGTTCCATGATATTTGAATGGTTTCTTTTTGGCTGCTTCCAGTATTTTCTCCTTGACTTTGTAATTCTGAAATTTGGCCATAGTATTTCTTGGTGTTTTCAATTTGGAATCTCTTTTGGGGGTAATTGGTGTATTCTTTCAATGACTATTTTACCCTCTGGTTCTAGGACCTCTGGGCAGTTATCTTCTATAATTTCTTCGAAGATACTGTCAAGGCTCTTTATTTCATCTTGGATTTCCAGTAGACCAATAATTCTTAAATTGTCTCTCCTGGATCTATTTTCCAGGTCAGTTGTTTTTCCAATCAGATATTTCTCATTTTTTTTTTCTATTTTTTCATTCTTTACATTTTGTTTGACTATTTCTTGATGCCTCATAGAGTCATTAGCTCCCATTTGCTCCATACTAATTCTTAATGAGTTGGTGTCTTCATTTTGCTTTTGAACCTCCTTTTCCAATTGGTTGATTTTATTTTTCATGGTGTCATTTTCTCTATTTAGATTCTGAATCTCCATAGCCATTTCACCAGTCTTATTTTTTTAAGGACTTGATTTTGTCAGTGTTTTTTTTTTTCCATTTTTTTCCATTTTTTCTTTTACCCTCCTCATTTGGTTTTTAAAATCCCCTTTTAGCTCTTCCAGTGATGCTTTTTTGGTTTTGAGACCAGCTCACATTCCCTTTTGAGGTATCAGATGTCTTATAGTGTCATTGCTATTCCCTTCCAAATTGGTATTTTGATCATGTCTGTCTCCATAGAAAGAATCAATGGTCCTTGGTTTTTTCATGTTCTTCTTCACGTTGGTTAGCTTTTACCTGGCTTTACAATGAATATCTGCTTTTGGGGCTCAGGGCTTATTCGCAGGGTTCTTATTCTGGGGACTGTGAGTCTCGTTACTGGCTTTGTGTATTATAGCCTTCAGTTTCCTGAGGTATGGGGGAGGGGTCTGGCTGCCTGAAGACTCCTGTTCCCCTGGGGCTGCTCTCCAGTGCCATTGCCCTTTAGCAATGGTCTCAACTGTTTTTTGCTTGTGCTGGTGTCTGCCACTTCCCCTGGAGCTGCAAGATTATGACTGGGCTCCTGGTGTTGACCCCTGCTGGCTCTGCCCTTCTGGGACTCAGGAACTCCCACTGCTCAGACACTGAAGCCCCACTTCTGTCTCTTCTAGTCCAGGTTTTTTTTTCCCCGAGGAATTCTCTGGGTGAGGGTGGGGAGGGATTATTGCCATTTAACTGGCCATTATGTCTCCCAGAAGTTCAAGAAGAAACATTTAATACCTTTGGGCTGCAAGCCTCAGGAGTTGATGTCTCACAACCGGTGGCATTGCACTGCTGCCTCTCATTGCTTCCACAGACTGCCATCCTGTGTTCAGAGACCTGAGGATCTCTGTTGGTTTCGGGAGACCAGCTTTCTACCAACCCTTCTTGTACATTGGTTTCCACAGGTGCTTCCACTTTGGTGCTGTCTGGAGCTCATCGAGCACTCTTCCAGCCTACAGACTCCTCCCCTTGGCCTTTTGGACTCTCCTGGCTTGGAAATTTGCCTCACTCAGACTACTCTTGCCTTCCAACTTTTTAAAATCTGCTCAGATTCACTTTTTCATAGGAATCTGACAGAACTCGTGAGAGAGCTCCAGTAAGATGCTGTTTTCACTTGGCCATCTTGGCTCCACCCCCACGATTTTGGTTTTTAATCCACTCTGCCACCTGCTTCCATGTTATGGGAGATTTCCTCCCATGCACCTTCACAGTTGTGATTACTGTCTGTGTCTTTTTCTCCATCCCATTTTCCCCTGTTTATGCTGTTATTTCTTCCTTCTCCCTTTCACTCCTCCACAGAGTTTTGCTTTTGATCGTGGCCTTCCTCAATTTACTGTCCCTCTTTATTCCCCTCCCTTATCTTACCTTTTTCCCCTTGCTACTTCTTTCCTCCCTTCTGACCACCCCTTTCCCTTTCCCTTCTGCATTCCCCTCCTACTGCCTATAGGACAAGTTTGATTTCTTTTTTTTTTTTTTTTAATGCAATTTATTTATTTAACATATTTGGTTTTCAGCATTGATTTTCAAAACAGTTTGGATTACAAATTTTCTCCCCATTTCTGCCCTCCCCCCCCCACTCCAAGATGGCGTATATTCTGGTTGCCCTGTTCCCCAGTCAGCCCTCCCCTCTATCACCCCCCTCCCCTCTCATCCCCTTTTCCCTTCCTTTCTTGTAGGGCAAGATAAATTTCTACGCCCCATTGCCTGTGTATCTTATTTTTTAGTTGCATACAAAAAGTTTTTTTTGTTTTTGAACATCTGATTTTAAAACTTTGAGTTCCAAATTCCCTTCCCTCTTCCCTTCCCACCCACCCTCCCTAAGAAGTTGAGCAATTCAACCTAGGCCACACATGTATTATTATGTATAACCCTTCCACAATATTCATGTTGTGAAAGGCTAACTACATTTTGCTCCTTCCCAACCCATCCCGCTTTATTGAATTTTCTTCCTTCACCCTGTCCCCTTTCCAAAGTGTTTGTTTTGATTACCTCCACCCCGATCTGCCCTCCCCTCCATCATCCCCCCCCCCGCCTTTTATTTATTTTTTTTTATCTTCCTCCCTCTTCTTTCCTGTGGGGTAAGATACCCAACTGAGTATGTATGGTATTCCCCCTCAGGCCAAATCTGATGAGAGCAAGGTTCACTCATTCCCCCCTCACCTGCCCACTCCCCTCCTCTGCTAGAACTGCTTCCTCTTGCCACCTTTATGGGAGATAATCCACCCCATTCTATCTCTCCCTCTCTCAGTAAGTTACTCTCTCATCCCTTAATTTCATTTTATTTCTTTTAGCTATCTTCCCTTCATCCTCCACTCACCCTGTGTCTGCTCTCTCTCTTTTACATATATATATATACACATACATACACATACATACATATACACATAGATACATGCATACATACACATTCACTTATATATATACATAAACATATATTTATGCATATATATATGCATATTCCCTTCAACTACCCTAATACTGAGGTCTCATGAATCATACTCATCATCTTTCCATGTAGGAATGTAAACAAAACAGTTCAACTTTAGTAAGTCCCTTGCAATTTCCGTTTCTTGATTACCTTTTCATGCTTCTCTTGATTCTTGTGTTTGAAAGTCAAATTTTCTATTCAGTTCTGGTCTTTTCACTGAGAAAGCTTGAAAGTCCTCCATTTTATTGAAAGTCCATATTTTGCCTTGGAACATGATACTTAGTTTTGCTGGGTAGGTGATTCTAGGTTTTAATCCTAGCTCCATTGACCTCCGGAATATCGCATTCCAAGCCCTTCGATCTCTTAATGTAGAAGCTGCCAGATCTTGGGTTATTCTGATTGGGTTTCCACAATATTCAAATTGTTTCTTTCTGGCTGCTTGCAGTATTTTCTCCTTGATCTGGGAGCTCTGGAATTTGGCAACAATATTCCTAGGAGATTTCTTTTTGGGATCTATTTGCGGAGGCGATCGATGGATTCTTTCAATTTCTATTTTGCCCTGTGGCTCTAGAATATCAGGGCAGTTCTCCTTGATAATTTCCTGAAAGATGGTATCTAGGCTCTTTTTTTGATCATGGCTTTCAGGTAGTCCAATAATTTTTAAATTATCTCTCCTGGATCTATTTTCCAGGTCAGTGGTTTTTCCAAGGAGATATTTCACATTGTCTTCCATTTTTTCATTCCTCTGGTTCTGTTTTATAATATCCTGATTTCTCATAAAGTCACTAGCTTCCACTTGCTCCAATCTAATTTTTAAAGTAGTATTTTCTTCAGTGGTCTTTTGGACCTCCTTTTCCGTTTGGCTAATTCTGCCTTTCAAGGAATTCTTCTCCTCATTGGCTTTTTGGAGCTCTTTTGCCATTTGAGTTAGTCTATTTTGTAAGGTGTTGTTTTCTTCAGTGTATTTTTCAATATTTTTTTGGGTCTCCTTTAGCAAGTCATTGACTTGTTTTTCATGGTTTTCTCGCATCCTTCTTATTTCTCTTCCTAATTTTTCCTCTACTTCTCTAACTTGCTTTTCCAAATCCTTTTTGAGTTCTTCTATGGTCTGGGGCCAGTTCATGTTTTTCTTGGAGGCTTTGGTTGTAGGCTCTATGACTTTGCTGTCTTCTTTAGGCTGTATGTTTTGGTCTTCTTTGTCACCAAAGAAAGAATCCAAAGTCTGAGACTGAATCTGGGCGCGTTTTCGCGTCCTGGCCATATTCCCAACCAACTAACTTGACCCTTGAGTTTTTAAGTGGGGTATGACTGCTTGTAGATTACAGAGTTCTATGTTCTACGTTTGGGGGGGAGGTGCCAGCTCTGTCAGAGCCGCACTCCTCCTTCCCCAAGGACCCCCCGTCCAGACTGGGCTCAGATCTTCGGCAGGCTGTGCACCCCTGCTGTGATCCGCCACTTAATTCCCCCCACCAGGTGGGCCTGGAGCCGGAAGTAACAACAGCTGTAGCTGCCCCACCTCGGCTGCCCCCGGGGCTGGAAGCCGAACCTCGAACTCCTTCCACTCCCGCAGCTTTTCCCACTAACCTTCTCCGCAGTCTTTGGTGTTTGTGGGTCAAGGGGTCTGGTAACTGCTCACGTATTCAGGGCGCTAGGGCCCCCTCCGCCCGGCTTCTGGACTGGATCGTCCACGCCGCTCAGGCTGGGCTCTGCTCCACTCCGTTCCCAGCTCCCAGCTCCCAGCTCCGTGTGGAATAGAGCTCACCCAGAGACTATCCGGGCTGTCCTGGGCTGGAGCCCTGCTTCCCTCTGCTGTTCTGTGGGTTCTGCCGTTCTAGAATTGGTTCAGAGCCATTTTTATAGGTTTTTGGAGGGACTCGGGTATGGAGCTCACTCTAGTCCGTGCTTACCAGCCGCCATCTTGGCTCCGCCCCCACAAGTTTGATTTCTATACTTATTAGTGTATCTTATTCCCTTCTTGAACCAAATCTAATGAGAGTAAAGCTCAAATACTGCTGTTCTCCTCCCCTTCATTCCCACTACTATAATATGTTTTTGTGCCTCTTCATGTGATATAATTTTCCCTTTCATATTACCTTCTTACCTCTTCTCCCTGAAGCATCCCTTTTGACTCTTAATTATATTTTTGTCATTAAATCAATTATTTTATACTTACCCCCACAGTCTATGTATATACCTCCCAATTATCATAATAACTGTGATATTCTCAAGATTGACATATGTATACAACACATATAAAACAAAGTAATCTTATGTAGGGATGTAACTAATTTGCTTTTTTCATTAACTGGAGTTTTTTTCTTTGTTTACCTTTTTATGTCTCTCTTGCGCTTCTCATTTGAAGATCAAATTTTCTGTTGAGCTCTGTCCTTTTCAACAGGAAGGTCTGGGATTCCCTTATTTCACTTAAAGTCCATCTCCTTGCCTGAAAAATTATGCTCAGTTTTGCTGGGTAGTTGATCCTTGTCTGTAGTCCAAGCTCCTTTGCCTTTCAGAATATCATATTCCAATTTCTCATGTCATTTAATGTAGAAACTGAAAGATCCTGCTTGATCCTGAATGTAGTTACTAGATCATTTAATTATTCCTTTCTAGCTGCTTGCACTATTTTCTCCTTGACCTGGTAGTTCTGGAATTTAGCCATAACATTTCTTGGAGTTTTCAAATTTCTATCTCTTTCTTGGGGTGATCGGTGGATTACTTCGATGACCATTTTACCCTCTGGTTCTAGAACTTTGGGGCAGTATTCCTTACAGATTTCTTGAAAGATACTGTCCAGCCTCTTTTTTTCATCATGCCTTTCAGGTAGGCCAATAATTCTTAGATTGTCTTTCCTGTATCTATTTTGAAGGTCAGTTGAATTTCCAGTCAGATATTTGTTTCAACAGTCTGGCTAGAAGCTGTTGTGGGGGTGAAAGACCAACAAAAGCCCAACAACAAGGTTGCTACCAAAGCACTGCAAAAACTCAGGTTCTTTTGATCTGCTTTAATAAGGAAAGAAACATTAAGGGGTTGACAAGCTTACTTTAATTCAGCGTACAAATGCCATTCACTTAGTTCAGGGAAAAAAGCCAGCACCCTGAACTTCAGAGCAAAATACAAGCAAATTACAAACATTGACAGACAGACCCAATACAATTCATAGTTACCAATATCTAGGTTCAGCCCGGGAACTCATAACAAGGGCTGGCCCAGAGTCATGCACGCCACCATGGCTGTGGGTAAGAGCTCTGAAAAGGAGAAAGTCAACCCCTGGTTTTGTATCTTTTTCAGGGTCAAGGGTGAGTCACACATGCGAGTCACCCACATGACCTAGAATCATCACAAAGAGGCGACTTAAACCCATGTGGTCTAAAAGCCTCTGATGTCCCAAACATGTGACTCAAACTGATGTGTAAACTAGGCCCTCCCCTGAGGCAAGGAGGACTCCAAGGACTCCCAAATCTAATCAAGGAAACAAAGACTTACAGTAACTGATGCTGAGAGAGGGGAGCAGGACAGGGACACATTGTATACAGATATAGCCACAGTGTGCAATGACTAACTTTGATAGACTTGGCTCTTCTCAGCAATGCAAGGTTGTAAGACATGTCCTAAAGGCTCATGATGGAAAATGCTATTCACATCATTGAAAGATTTACAGAAGCTGAATTCATATTGAATCATACTATTTGCTCTCTCTCTCTTTTGTTTTGTTGTGTTTTCTTGCTTTTTTCTCATGATTCATTCCTTTGGTTATAATTCTTCTTTGCAACATGATTAATGTGAAAATGTTTTTAATGCAAATGTATATGTAGAGCCTATATCAGATTGTATGTCATCTTGTAAGGGGGTGGGGAGGGAGGGGGAGAAAATCAGGAACACAAAAGCTTGTGGAACTAAATGTTGTAAATGAAAAATAAATAATTTTTTTTAGAGAAATAACCCAGCCTCCTTATTCTTCTCTAGAAAAAGAATTCCTTCTTCTAACTGTAAATATATATATATGTGTTTGTGTGTATGTATAAATATATACATATATATTTACACACACATACACACATATATATATATATATATATATACATACACATACATACATATAGATATGTGTTTCATTGAATATTTCCCAGTTACCTGAAAAAATTAACATTCATTTTTAATATCTTGATTTCAAAATTCTCTCCCTCTCTTCTCACTTTCCTTCCTTGAGAAGGCAGGCAATTTGATATCAATTATACATGTAAAGTTATATAAAACATATGTCTAGATTCAAAAGAAAACAGAGAAAAAACAAGAAAAATAAGGAAAGTAAAATAAATTGTGCTTCCATCTGCAATCAGAGCTCATGAGTTCTCTCTCTGGAAGTGGATAGCATTTTTCATCTTAAGTCCTTTGGAATTGCTTGAATCATTGTCTTGATCATAATAGCTAAGTATTTTATAAGAATTACGTTGTTTTGCACAGGCTGACCCCAGCTCCTGAAATGCTCTCTCTCCTACCTCCCTCTTCAGTTCACTTCATAGAATCCATAACTTTCTTCAAAGTATAGTTGTGGCACCAATTTTCAAATTATAAAAGGCAACCTTTCTTGATTACCTGATTCCTACAACCAGATTGCTCCTACTCTTCACTCACACCTCAACATACCCTCATATTCTCTCTCTCTCTTCTCCCTCTCTCTCTCTCTCTCTCTCTCTCTCTCTCTCTCTCTCTCTGCCCTCTCTTTCCCTCCCTCCCTACTCTACTCTATCTCTCCCTCACTCCCTACCCCTTCTCTATCTCTCTCTCTCCCCCACTCCTCCTCCTCTTCTTCCTTTCCCCCTCTCTGTACTACCTCCCTCCTACCCTATAATATAGTCTCCTCAATGGCAGGTATTTTTTTTAAATCTTTAGTATCTGTGACCTAGCATAGGATTTGGAACACAATGGGAGCTGCTGAAGAAGGGTTTATTTAATTGAAATGAAACTCAATACAACCCTGTAAAGTAGATATGGAACTAACTATTTACCCATGGGATAGCTGAGGAAACTAATTCTCACTTTGTTTCTGTGGCTCAGACAGGATAGTACAACAGGGATTGTTTTTTGATAAAAGAGACAAACCCTAGTCCCTATTGACTTCAGGTCCATTGTTCTGTCCATTCTACCACTCCCCATCCCGAGACTCTTCCCTTCAAAATTCTGCATGGTTTCTGAGTTTTGACCGCATGAACTATAGTTTAGCCCATTGAGCTAGTCTACCAAATTGGGGAAAAAATAAAACAAACAAGTAAATCCTTTCTGAATAAATATTTACTATGGAATAGAAGACAGACCAATTCTTTATGAATTACACCATTAGATTACTTTACAAAGGATAAATTTAAAAATCCTGAACAGTAAAATAACTGATTTTTAATGACACCATAGATCCTTGCTGTGCCTGATTAGCTTTTGGCATTACTTATGGCTCTGATTTTGTGATGGAAACTTACATTATGATCCATGCATCTTTCTGCCTGCTTTGACAAGGTAACACCTCCGTTACTAAGCCTCTTCCATTCTTATTAAACTTACCTGTAAACCAATTGTGTCAGGGCTGAGTTATCCCTGATCTCAGCTCTATTGATGAACTGCAAAGGTTAAAATTAAAGTGTGATTTATGCTGTGATCAGGAGCATGGTGGTAAAGTGCCAAGTGATCTGTGCAAAATTATAACCATAAATATGTTTCAGTTTTTGCTTTATAACCAGTTCTAAATAGCTTCTCCTTCCCTGGTTTCCCTTCCTTTCTCAAGGAGATTCCTTAGTGTAGCAGATACAAGCAAGGTGCTGATAAAGATCAGCAGCCCTTCTTAGCTTTGGGGAAGAGGGCTTTCTACATTCCACCTCTCCCTGTTCACACTGACACCTCATTCTCCTTTAAAGTTATCAAAAATATCTTTGAATCCAGTTAGTATGTTAAGGGCTTAATCATAGTAAAGGGCTGAAGAATATAAAATCAGGATTCCCTGCATGACAGCATTCCTAATTTCCTCCCCCCAAACATTCTTTGATCCATCTATACTGGCCTTCCTCATATTTCTCTTAAATGATTGTCTTCCCAATATCATACTTTGCCCTAATTGGACAGGGTGCCCGGAATATTCTCCCTCCTTATCTCTGTCTCTTGGCTTCCCTTGTGTCTTCAAGACTCAGCTCAAATCTCGTCCTTTTTTCAGAGATTGCCTCTAAGTTACCATGCGTAAATCTTGGATGTACCTAGTTGTTTGCATACTGTCCCCTCAATTACACTGTGAACTTCTTGAGGCCAGGGATACTTTTTGGATTTAATTGTAATCTCATTGCTTAGCACAGAGCCTGGCACGTAGTAGGTGGTTGATAAAGGCTTACTATTTTCGCTCACCTTCTTAGAAAGTAGTTTAGAATTCATCTAGACCAAACCTCAAACTTGAAAGATTAGAAAACTAAGGCCATAGAATTTTGAATTACTCAAGATCATTTAGGTAGTGAAGCATGGAGCCAGGTCTTGAATCCATACTTTTCCATTGCACCATTGACTTCTATGTGAAAAAGAGGATACTATGAGAGTGAAATGAAGTATGTGCACATGGGAGGGAGAGAAAAAGATTTCAGGCATTTTTGTGATGTAAAAAACAAAAAAGTCAAGACAACTTTGAACAATAGGGCAAAGACAGTGCCTGTAGAAAGCTGTCACACATTGAGGGCTGACATAGCCTCCTCTCTGGAAGTCACTGAAAGCAACCAGGGATATCACCAAGGACTGAGGATGTATATCACTCCTAGGTAAGGAAATACAGTCACTGCACATTTTCCCTTCATAGCTCTCTTTATCCATATTGCTAATGCCTTCCCTCTACTGATCATCTCCATTTTTTTCTTTCTGTATCTGGTTTGTGCATAGTCATTTGCATGTTATCTCTGGATTAGCTTGTAAGCTCCTGGACAAAGTTTGCTTTTTGCCTTATTTGTATTCCAGATGCTTATCACAGAGCCTGGCACATGATAGGGGCATAATGAATACTTAGGAAGTAACTGACTGTCTCTCACCTCATTCAATGTAATGTAAGAAACATCCTGTAAGAGCTGTCTTTAAGACACTGTTGGAAAGTGATACAAAGAAAAAAAATGGCTCTCCTCTTAGAAACCTTATATTCTAAGGAATACAGAAACAAGTTCTTGCAAGAGGTGGAACACATTAGTAATAGGGAGAGGAGCAACTAATGGACCAGGATAGGAATCCCATAGGAATAACACCAGAGCTTTGCCTTGATGGAAGCTCAGGATCTTACCAAGTGAGGGCTCCTTCCTCCATTGTAGTAGGTGAAACTGCCCTCCGAAGGAGCATTTTGCACATTCCTTTAGGCCTACCACCACATGTGCGGAGATGAATGATAACAATGAATGAAATAAGAACCAGCCCACACTACTTGGCTCTCTGAAGGAAAGGAGCAGCTTTTGGAGACTGAGGCTCACCCAGGTTGTCATATATATATATATATATAAAAATGAGTGAACATCTTCATCATTGATCCTCCCAACTGTAGTTTCTGCTTTGCCTTCTCCTCTGTCTTACATGGACTCTCACCTAACAGTCCACAAAAATCCATTACTAGGGGAACTGCTATCATTTTATTGAAAGATGAAACAGATTAAATCTTTCATCCAATTTTCCCTTCCCCCCCATCTTGGTTTTGCAATAGAAAGTCAATGAGCCAGCTTTTCACTCAGTTTAAAAGAGCTTATTTTTATACTCAAGACCCTGACAGGTCATTTAAGAAAATTTCATTAAAAGATTTATTGAGATGCTTCTCTATGCCTAGAGAGGAACACAGTATCATTTGTGATTATAAATATTTTTTTCATGATCATATGCAATAAGTTGAATTTTACAAATGTGTTGTATTACTACTAAGTAGAAGAGACTAGTCAAGTAGGGATATTATGTTTTCCTGTAATGTGCTTTTCTGTAATAGACATGATCTGACAAATCTGTATGCATTCAATAGAACTATACATAGAATTTAAAGTGAAAACCTTTCTTTTTAGAGAAATATTTCATGTATACACAAATATTTACATATTGGAGTTCTTCTATATCATAATATATAAATGCATGCACACACAAATATATATGCATATGTACAATTACATACATATCTACAAATTGATTTTCATATATACATGTGTGTATATATATATATATATATATAGTATTGATATGCCTACATATACATAGATATAAATGCCTAGATGTACCTATAGCTGGATATAATTAAATCTATTTATAAACTCTATGTCTGTATGTAGATACATATACTTATATAGCTATATCTATTTAACTATTTGACTATCACCTATATCTATGTATCTATCTATCCATCTGTGTATCTATCTTTCTATCTATTCATCAATTTATCTGTCTATCCATCTATCTATCTATCTATCTATCTATCTATCTATCTATCTATCTATCTCTCTAAGCATCTATACTGTTTCCCCTCTGCTACTAACTCTCTGTGTGATCTTGGGCAAGTTATTTTCATTCATCTCACTGGGCATCGATTTTTTTTCCTATGGAAAATGAGGATGATTTAATGATCTTTAGGTCACCTACGAAACTAATATTCTATGATTTTACAAAGATTGTATGTCACAGTGGGAAATGAGGTTGACATGGAGTCAAGAAAACCTGTCTCTGAGAAATATTAGCTGAGTGACCCATCTCTGATACTGACTAGATGTACAACTTTTTCAACTTCTCTGAATCCCAGTTTTCTAATCTTTAAAATTAAGATTTAGGATTTCAGACTTCATACTTATTTCCCAAAATGATTGTGGAAAACAAGTGAGGTAATACACATAGGATGCCTTAAAAATACCTTCAAGTATTTGGTAAAGATATGTTATTATTCTAATTTTGAGATTTTTGTGTGTCACATTCACATAAAAAATTGTATAAAAGGAAACAACACTATTCAGACAAAGTGTAAGGCAGAAGAAGATGACTGATTAAAAAAAACTTAAAAATCATTTTTGACACTGGGGTATATTATTTTATATTCATGTAAAAAGTACTTGGGAAAATTTGTGATCAATTCTCTCAAAAATTGAACTTTAATAGAGATAATTATTTTTTTAAATCCTTACTCTGATCATTTACCTTCACTAAGATTGTGAGACTGAGGATATGTCCTTAGAAGATAATTTCCCAGTAGAAGGATTTTCTTCAGTGTGCTCCACTTGGTATGTAACTACAATTTCCAATCGGAAATAATGGTAGCTCCATCAAACTGAAAATTTATGAGACCTAATAGAGCACTAATGAGAAATAGAATACTGCTTAAAGGACCTGTTTTTAATCTTTAAAGATAATCACCTGATGGTTTCTATAAATATAATATATTCATTTTTTTCTGTTTCAAATGCTAAATTTAAAAATTCACATTTCACCCTTTCCCTCACAACTTTGAATATGGGAAACAATGAAACTTAATTTACTAGGCATTTTTGTATACATGCATATGATACATATCTACATTCATGCACACATACGTACATAAACACACACACATATAGACACAGAGATGAAAATCTGCTTATATAGAGACAGTCTGTCACTGTTTATTGAAAACAAATGTTCAGAAATTTAAAGTTACTCAGGTTCAGGGGTGAGTGGACAGTCAAGTTAAAGAGTCAGGTCAAGAGAAGAAGTATGATTAGAGAGGGGTTTTGAAAAAAAAAAACCTTATAATCTTATGGTGACTGCTAAGTAAGTTGTAATTTTGAGTTCTAAGTGTGTTAATTTTTCTTTTTCTGATAAAAGCAAGGTTTTTAAATGTTTCATGAAATAGAAAGCACATTAAATGTACATAGGTCATTGGGTATTTAAACTTTAACTCATGATTTCTAAATATAATTATGTTCTATGGAGGTTTGAATTTTTAACATAGTTATATTGGTAACAGAATATTTTATAGAAAAAAATTTTCAAATAGTTGTGGAGAACATATAACTTTGAAATATTTTCAGTAAGTGACTAAAAATATTATGCCTGAAAATACCAAGGAGCAGCAGCCATTTAAAATTGGAGCCAGAAGTCCAAGAAAACTAGATTTATCCCTCAGAGGATGTGCTGTGTGTTAGAGAATATACAAGAAGTATATAACATTATTCTAATCCAGAAGAAACTTTTAACATTGTTATAGCAATGACAAGCACATGAAACAGTATGAATAATAATTCATTTTGCATATAATTTTAAGGTTTTGGTACAGCTTTCCTCACAATGGCTTTGTCAGTTGAGCAGGACAACTAAAATAAAAAAAAAGATACTTGTGTAACCTATGGTTCATCAAGTTCAGGTGACAAGCTCAAGATCATAAAGTAAGTCATTGAATGCTCACAATGAGATATAAAGTCTGTAAAAGCCTTGGGCTATATTGAGAGACATAGTGACCAAAACTAAGAAGATGATAATTCTCCTCAATACTGGCCAGATCACAACTTCTATAATGTTAAGTTCAATTCTAGATATTACATATTTGTAGGAAAGTTACTAGATCATGATATAATTCAGAGAAATACAACTTTGATCCTGAAAGACCTGATTATGTTATCTAAGAACTTGATGAAGAAACTGGAAAGCTTTAGCTTGGGAAAAAAGACAATTTCTTTGAGAATGGAGAATGATAACTGTTCTCAAGTATTTGAGTAAAAATGTTCAAAAGTTGGGTAAAATGTAGATGTGTGAAAAATAGGTTGAGGACAGTTTAGAGAGCAGGAAGCAGCAGGAGGAAAAAAACAATGAAATCCAAATGAATATGTCATGTTCTTTACAGCACTAGGGTAAGGGCTTAGAAATAAACCATCCTTGCTACTGGTATAGATGGGTCTGAATAATTCAGCAGTTCTTGATAGTGTTCATGGGGGCCAGGGTGAGGGCAGAAGGGGTAAAGGAGATAAATATAAGTATTTAGATTAAGTGTGTTCATCAAAAGTGTTTCAACCATATATTTGTAAAGCAATTCATATATTAGCTCCTCTAAAGAAATTACAATTTAAAGGAATCCTATTGTGAAAGAAATAAAATTCAGTGGGATTTATTAGCCTTTTCATAAGGATTCATGTGTTGCCATGAATACTATTGTAAAGCTAATAAATTCCACTGATTTTATTTCTTTAAACATAAATTCAAACTTTCATATATTTGATTTGGCAAAGGCAAGAAACACTGCTCTCCAGGAAATATTTTTAATTTGTTATCCAACTACTCTTGGTATCTGGATTAAATCTATAAAGAAAGGAATGTGCAGGAATAACAGAATGAATATTGCATTGACAATTTAGTGACCAAGCAGCGTCCTGTGTTTACTGTGGTGCAGCCTCCCCTAACTATGTGACCCTAAAAAGTATTCCAGCTTCAAAGTATGTTGTGTATCAGCATCTATTCAAAATCTGCTTCCTGAAGCCCAGCAGTGATTTAATTTTGTGAGATCAAACCAAGATACATGCTAATTCACAGAAAAGGCATTTGACTGAACAGAATTACAAGGTAACAAGCAATTTCACTCCATACGTACATGTTCACACCCTCAACAGATTCCATGTTTACCATAGAGAGGGAAAATATGTAGTGAACATGTATAGAGGCAGGTAATATGAAAATGTAATAATAATATTAATAAGGTTAATATTTGTAATACCCAGGCAATAAGCTCTTTACAAATAATATCTCATTTGTTCCTCACAACACCTCTGGAAGTTAGGTGCTATTCTTTTTTGTTTTATTTTTGGCAGGGCAATTGGGTTAAGTGACTTGCCCAAGGTCACACAGCTAGTAGGTGTGTCAAGTATCTGAGGTCAGATGTGAACTCAGGTCCTCCTGACTCCAGGGCCTGTGTTATTCTCAGTGTGCCACCTAGTTGCCCCTATGTAGGTGCTATTCTTATCTCCATTTCATTGTCAAGGGAACTGAGGTAACTTAAATAGTATATAGAGTCAGAAAACAAAGATGGGATTGAGAACACACAGAGGCAAGGAACTGTGTCTGCACAACAGTAGGTACCAAAATGATTGTGCTATTGGGCAACCACTGACATTTAGCAAACTATTTCACTCATTGTACCTTATTTTAGCTATCTGTAAAAGAGGAATGTTAATATCTCATCGAGAAGGATGTTATAAACCTCTAATGAACAATGCCCTACTTACAGATATTGCTCTTTACCATGATTTATTATAAACCTAAACAGTGTTCAGATTTGTAGTAGTCTTTATTTTTAAAACACACATAAGCATAGTTGTTGTATATTGTTCTATTGATTCTATTTTTATTACTCTACAAAAATATATACATTTAAAAATGTGTTAGCTACTTAAACTGCTTCCCTGGAAAAGAATTAAGTACTCCTTTTCCCATGGGGAAAAGTGAATGGAGGTGATCCCTTGTTAGCTAGTTGAATAACCCCTTTCATTACCGAAATATGAATAAAACTTCTATTAATGAGAAATTCGAACAATAGGATACTCTGATTGATTTTGTGTGTTGGTTAGCTGATAGTTAACCACTTAAGTCACTTTTCCATAGCAATTTCAGATTTCCAAAGTGGGCCCCAAAGAACAATACTACAAGGTAAGCTTTAACTCCCATTTTGCATATAAAGAACCAGTGGATTTTAGATGTTGTCATTTGTTCAATTTCACAAAATCAATGGGTGCTGGGGTGAAGGATGGAACCTGCAACCCAGTTATCAGGTACAAAATAAGTATCCTTTCCACCATACCACTTTATCATTACACTTCTGAAAATACATATTATTTTATATATTTCCTTCAGAGAGCAATGAACCAATGACAGCTGATGATTCTTTCTTTAATAAATCAAAAAGATACGATAGTTTAGGGTCATAATTGTGAATATAATTAATAATATAAATGGCTGACCCTTGGCAAAATGGGAAAATATTCCAAATTTTTCTTAGGTTCCTCTATACTCAATTCCACTTTTTGAGATGTTTCTTGACTTTCCACAACCCTTACTTAAGTTATCCAATACTCTGATCTTATGGTTTTTTCCTCTAAGAAAAACTAAATAATGGAGAATTTTCTCCCCACAGTATGAAAAGCTTCTTTCAGGAATTAAACTAATATACAAGTACACGTCAGCATGTGAAACACCTTCTACTACTAATGTGGTTGTGATGCATATGGACTACTATTTTTTCTACTTATCATATAACTTAGAGCAGTTTGTTGTTGTAGGATACTAAATTTGCACAAGCCAAAGGGTTATCCTCACTGTAGAAGGTACATTATCTCAAGCTTGAGCAAAAGAGGACATATGATGTCACTAGCTCCCACTATCTGCCATCATATTCTCTATCTTGCATGGGTCCTGTATTCTGGTCTAGCATAATCCACTGGCTTTCTATAACTCTATAATTAACTAAAATAACTCCCTGTTACCCCCATCCAATTTAGGTTCCTTATTTTTATTTTCTCAGCAAAGTGGAAATGCATCTATAAAGGTGAAAGGAAATGCTAAGGTGAAATTTAAGGGAAGATATTAACTATGGCATGTATTACCCCTGGTGAAACTGCTTTATGTTCCTCCTTTCTCCTGTTTCTGTATTTCTAGCAGCCAATCGGAGCTGAAGTAGTAATAAGGGCTTGAGAAATAATGTAACACAAAACAGAATCTATTCTACTCACCTTTACTTTTTTAACTTATTAGGAAACTAGGACCTAGATAAAATTAGTAAAGTTCTTTTCTCTTATTCTCCTGGGCTTCATTTTCCTGATCTGAAGGATAAAACAGTTGGGCTGGACCCCACATATATACTAGATCATCAATAAGGCCCACTTTGGCTCAGAATTTCTTAGATTTAATAATTTGGGGCAAGGAAAGGAGGGAGGAGAGGGAGACACAACCTTGCTGACATTATACCGTTTAAATATTTGGTCAAAATCTGCCTGTACTTCAGATACATAATATGGAAATTGGTTATCCTTTTAGAAATATAATTAATTTCTTGTTTTGCCATTTCTGTATTCTAAAAGACAAAAGCAATGAAAATTGAGCATCAGGTGTGAATTATTTTATATGCTGTCAGTTGATGCATTTGGTTTTTATTAAAATTTATTTATTTTATTCTTTTTTCTAAGGATTTGTTTGGTGGCAGCAAAGGAAGGGTAACATAAAAACGAAATATTCAATAAAAAAGAAAATAATCAAAGGAAATGGTTGTATAGACACATGCTTATTTTAGGATCCAGTTAATCAACTTTGCAGTTGTTATAGCTGTCAAAGAATGAAGGAATTATTTTCTTATTTCCCACATGGGTGGACTCATCACAAATGGAAGAATCACTTTATTTCAAAATCAATCCTTTTGTTCCCCTCATGTAGACTTAGTTCACCTTGGTGAATTGTCAGTTAAATCTTCTTATAAATTTGTTACTGTGCCTAACATCTTAATTGCAATTTTAATTTTTAGTTCTATCTCTATAATCTTGCCCATAAATATGGTATCTATATTTATCTAAAAATAAATGTTACATATATTCAAAAATACGTACTTTTAGGTGAAAATTTGTGGGGAAAATATTCCACATAGAGGCCTAGCCCAATTGGGTACTAAAGTATGCAGACTTAATTAGATGATAGAAGATGGAGTAATCAACAAATCTGGCCAACATTTGAACAGTGGGGGAAAAGACACCTTTCATTCTTTTCTTCCAACATTTGAAACTGATCAGAAAAGCTAAGTCCATAAAATACTGGACAGTAAGACAGTGTTATCGTTTCTTTGCCCTCGAAGATGAAGTTATAATAAGAAATCACACTTTTAGGAGTTTGCAGAATTGGAGTGACTTGAAATATAGGCCTGTATAATTCTGAAATCTTCAGGTTGGAAATCCTTTTTAAGAACCTAATTCTTATGATGTTCATCATTAGGTTCAGCTATAAATAAATGCAATTCCAGCAATGGGCAGAGTAGCAGTTGTTGATACCCAGAGGTTAGAGTCCGTAGAGATTATGTCTGAAATCATACCTAAGATCACATAATTGCTTCTGCCTTCACTATCCTTTATTCTTATGGCAATATATATTTGGAGCTGTATGTTGAGATTTAGTTTCTGGAAGAGAATTTTTTTTTTCCAATCTCACTGCTAAAGGGAAAGGCAGAATAATGCAAAATTGGACTAATTGCCCATCCTGAATAAGAGTTTTTGTTTCTTGGTTCTGCCCCTGGAGCAAGAAATAGATCAACCTTTTCAAGCAAAATAATAGCCAGCTCAACCTTTTACTTATTCTGGGAACTGAAGCTTCAGGAAACATTTTGTAAATCATTTTCCCTTCTGCTCCTCCACACTCCTTATAATACCAAATTTCTCACACTTGACAGAGTATCTTGAAGGTGCAAAACCAGATAGCCTCCCCACACCTCACCAGTGTCTGCAACTTTTCAATGAAGAGGGCAGGAAGATAGATCATTTTGTCTTTGTCTCAGTAGCCATGGAAGATCTTCAGGGTGAGGAGGAATAGGTGAGCTTCCTTGGGAGGTACTTCATCTTACGTTGGGATCTCGATGACTGACTAACCTCCTGTTCTGGGAGCAATGTGGATGGGGCTGAGCTTTGAGATCTGTTACAGAAAGTTCATGAAGATTTAGTATATGTATAGAATTGAGTGTCAATTTTTCGAGGAAGATAACCTCCGAGACATATGCAGCTTTGCACTCATTTCCATTCATATACATTTCTAAAATATATGTGTGTGCATATAACCTTCAATATCTCTCTTGGATGTAGAGACATATACATAGAGACATTAGGATGAATGAATTCTGCTGCCTTAGAATGGAATACTTTGGCTTGTCACGATACATGGATAGGAGAGGGACTTAGTCCTAAAAAGAAATTGTTTTCCTCTCACCTGAGGGGCTAAAAAGATGAAGAATTTTAATGAATTTTGTAAGAAGTGTGCTTGCATGAGCCTAGAATATCAAGTTTCATTTCCTTTTGGCTGGTTAATAGAGAAGGAAAGATGCTTGTGATTTTTGAAGGGAATCTGTATGATGTTTTGAGCTGGCAAGTCTAAAGAGAGTGATTGGAGGAAAACCAGACATTGAGACTAGCATGGAGGTATGACTAGCATGGCTGCATTTGGAGTAGCTACCTCCTTTCTTTCTTCTGCCTCTACCTCTACTTGTGGTGATCCTGAGGAGAGATGTGGCTGAAGTGGAATCAATTTTGTGCATATTTTCTCTCTGGCAGATGTGAAAAAGGATGAATACATTCCTTATCTCTCATTCTGCCACTGATTTCTCATATTTCTGAAGCAAGAAGAGGGGAAAGGAGATAGAAAGTTTAGCATCTAAAGCTTCTGTTTTCTTTAAGATTACATTTTAAATTTCCATTTAACTAATACTGATACTGACTTAATCTAAATAAAGATTTGCTTCATCATAACTGCTTTAATTTGTTTGTTTCATTATTTGTGAACGGAGAATGAAAAAGAAGGTATTCATAACTAATATTATTATGTCACATGGTAGTCAGAAGAAGCAATAAAATGACAGTCTTAAAGTCTCTCTTAAGAACTTTGGAATTGATTGTGCAAGGCAGGAAACACTGGCAAAGGACTGTTCAGCATGGCGTGCCCTGGTACTGTGCTCTATCAGCAAAGAAGAATTGAAGTGGCTCAAAAGAAACACAAAATGTGCAAATTTACAGAATCCACCCCAAATATTCACAACAACTCTCTGGGCCCGACCTGTGGTACAACATTCTAAGCTCTATTGGTCTGATCCAGCCACAGTTGGCCATGCTGTGACTTGACTCTAGCATAGTGATGTCATTTTGGTCCTCTTCAAGAACAAAGGACAGCAACCTTGTTGTACAGAGGAAAGTGAAGAGAAAGACAATAAGGTCTCTTTCTGAATCAGCAGGATTCTATTTCAACCACTTCTCTCAGGAGCTTTAAGAGTGAGAATGTTTTTACTTGTTATATTGCATAAACTTATCAAAATCAGAATAAGGTCAAGTTATGGGGTTCATATCCTTTTTCTTGCTAAACTGTAACTTTGAGCTGAAGTTTAGCAGTTTGCCAGTCTGGTGGGAGATAGAGTGCCATGTCATTCAAATTGCCTTTTCCCAGTTTTTCCTTCCCATACTTGTTCAGAAAGATCCTAATCCAAATGGTGGAAGAGAAGACAAGGATAGTGACTAAAGAACAAATCAAACATTATGGGAAGAGAAATAAAGCAGTTTGAAAAGATGAGAAATGACCATTTTGCAATAGTGGGGACCATCCAGGAGGGAATTATTAGCTTTCCTCTTCATTTTACAGAGACAACCTCCAAGGTGCTTTTCTACAATGGACCTTGTAAGGTCCATTTTTAGTACTTAAAAGTTGGATTTTGAGAAAGTTGGAAAAAATGAAAGAAGGTCCTATAGAAAAAATAACAAAATGCAGTTCCCACCTACTAATGGCAAAGAAGTGATAAACTGTTCAGACAGAAAGTTTTATTCATTGTCCACTATGTTCAATATTTTTGCTTAATTATTTTTTCTTTGTCACTAGGATGAGTTCAATCTGTGGTATGGTTACAGTTGATATGACTCTGAAATAAAAACAAAAGACATTAAGATTGTGGTTGTGAATTTGTATGCATTCATCCATTGACTGTATGACACTGGGAAAGAAGTTGAACCTCTTTTATAGCAATATGGCAGAAAGATTATAGTTCAAATCCAGCCTCAGATAGTTACTAGCCATGTGATCCTGTGCAATTCACTAAACCTTTATCTGCCTCAGTTCTTCTATAAAATGGGAACAATAATAACACCTATATTCCACGGTTGTTATAAGGATAGAAAAATGAAATGATATTTGTAAGGCAATTTGCAAACAATAAAACACAATGCAAATCCTAGCCAGCACTATTTTATTATTATTATTAGTGGTAGTAGTAGTAGTATTAGTAATAGTAGTAGCAGTAGTAGTAGTAGTGGTAGTAGTAGTAGTAGTAGTAGTAGTAGTAGTAGTTGTAGTACTAGAAGGAGGAGGAGGGAGGAGGAGGAGCAGCAGCAGAAGCAGCAGCAGAAGTAGATACAGTTAAAATTTTGTGAAATATATCTGATATAGTGGCCTCATCAAACAATATAGAATATAATGTTTCAAATCTATATCTTGGGAGGACGGAAAGTCAATTTAAGTATGGCTTATATAGGACTTCTCCCATTTTTGCACTACTCAAAATTCAACTACATTTTAGATATATTTTCACATACGTTGTATACTTGGTTCTTTGTATTTCACACATCATCCATTCATATAATTCTTTCCATTACTCGCTAGATTCATATTCTCTCATTTTTATTGCATAGTAATTTCCCATTTGTACACCACAGTTATTTTTGTTTGTTTGTCTTTGTTTTTAAACAGTCTTCCAATTGGTCAATACTTATTTTATTTTTAGTTCTTTCCTACTAGAAAGACCTGTACCATGAGTAGGTTACTATACATTAGACTGAAACAACTTGAAGTAGTCGATGGATTAACCTCAGAGAAAAAAAGACATACATTCAGGACCTACTTTTCACATCAAAGGATTTTGCATCTGGGCAACTCACTTAATTGCACAATCCCTGGGACAATTTTCTTTGAAATAATTTGCCAAGATGTTAGATACAGATTAGCAGAGGGCATTTCCTTATCAGAAGTAACATATTACTGAAATCACAGGCCATATTCAAAAATAAATAGCACATTTGTTTCTATCTTTGATTTTTTGTGGTGTAGGGACAACATTTCTGTTCTTGGTATTCACTAGAATAAATTTCAAGTGTGAGCACGTGCGCACACACACACACACACACACACACACACACACACACACACCCCTCACACATCTGAGGAATTAAATATCTTCTACCAACTATCTTTATGTCTTTAGGAGGTATAAGCCATTTTGGAATAGGTTTGCTATCTTTTTAACTAGTCAATGGATACTTCATTGAATAATGGACTGAATTGGTCAGAATTGGATTGTTGTGAAGAGACGGATGGTTCCAAGGATTGTATCTTCCGGCCTGTTAGAGGAACACAATGTACAATGAAGAACACATTGGAAAAATAAGTCTTCTGAGAAGAAACATTCTTTAAATATACTCTTAAACATATTGTTTCTTCTTAGGTGACAATGATGAAATGACAAATTGCCCTTTAAACTTTGTTATCTTTTGCTGTTTCCTTGTAGTCCCAGAGCAACTCTGAAAAACATAATTAAAAACAACTCACATTTTACAGCATAAAGTTTTAACAAGTACTTTCCTGTTACTTATCACCTTATAACCTTGAGCAAGTTACTTACCATCACCAGGACTCAATTCGCTTATCTCTAAAATATGGACTTTGGACTAAATAGCATCTGAAGTACCTTCCAACTCTGGGCCAATGGTCCTATGATCTGATTGTTTAATTATGCCTATGATGTAGTAACATAGACTTGTAAGCAAAGCACCTTTTGCCCAACATGTAGGAGATGCAAAGAAAGAAGTTTCAGCGACTGATAATAATCCACCATTATAACAACCCCTCCTCTAAAGGAAGTACACCAACTTTTGAATTTTGTCTTACCTGTCCTGCTCAAGACTGGTGCATTTGTAAAAGAATAAAGATAACTGGAGGCGGCACCAACAGGGGAGCTTATCACAGAGGCAGCAGCGGCGTGAGTAAGGCAGGATTGCAAAGGACAGAGGGGCCACTGCTACCATGAGTCTCTTAAACAAGCCCAAGAGTGAGATGACCCCTGAGGAGCTGCAGAAGCAGGAAGAGGAAGGCGTTCAACACTGGGCCCCTGTCGGTGCTCACCCAGTCGGTGAAGAACAACACAACAGGTTCTTATCAACTGCCACGACAACAAGAAACTTCTGGGCCAGGTGAAGGCCTTTGACAGGCACTGCAACATGGTCTTGGAGAACGTGAGGAGATGTGGACAGAGGTACCCAAAAGCTGGCAAAGGCAAGAAAAAGTCGAAACCAGTGAACAAAGATCGTTACATTTCCAAGATGTTCCTGAGTGGGGATTCCATCATCGCGGTCCTCAGGAACCCACTCATTGCTGGCAAGTAGTAGGGCCAGAGCCTCCCTTCCCACCCCAACCATCAGCTCAGCCCACTTAGGCTGAGGGGTGCATTTGTTTTACCTTTTGTGAATAAAACCTTCCTGTTTTTTTTTTAAAAAAAAAAAGAATAAAGATAACTTCTGGTAAAGTATAAAACCACCCAGACCTGAGAGACTAAGCTGGGCTGTTGTCTGCTTATACTCAACTTCCCTGAGAATAGTGAGTTTTGCAGCTTTTTTGTCATCTTGGAATAGACAAAGACAAGGGACATATCATTTGGCAGGAAACAAGTTGGAGAAGGACTTCTTGAGTCTTTTATGTATGAATACAAATGGTGTGTATATCTTACATTATAATAGGAAATATGTAGAACGTGGGCTAATTCTCAGCTTCCTCATCTCTGTTTACATAATTATATGATGACTGGACATCATAGGATCATAAATCTGCAGGAATATGAGAATTAAGACACCTTAGCGACCTTCTATTTCCACCACCTCATCTGACAGAGGCCACAGAAGTTAAGCTTATTGTTCAGTATCAGGCATATTGTAAGCATAAAATGTGACTTTTTTCTAACCCAGAGGAAAGATTTTTTAATGATGTGGAACTCATTTCATTATTTATTATCTTTTAAAAATGATTATTTGCATGTTTTTAGCAATTAAATAAAACATTTTGAGTTCCCAACTCTCTTTTTCCCTACAACTACTATCCCATCCATTGACAAGGCAAACAATATGATGATATGTGAAATTTGACCCCAGGACACTGTTCTCCAATGTTTTTCTCACTGTACCACACTGCTACTCATAAGAATGATTGTTTAACAATTCTATTTAGCTAAAGTTTGAAATCCTTGAGACATAGTATATGATGGATAATGATTTTTACAGTATCCGAGTAGAATAATTAACAAATCACGAGTGAAGCAAAACTCACATGACATTTTCTGACATTTAATTATGTTTAAGGTCTGAAATAATGTGGTACACTCTGTTGACAATAAAAAAGAATAGATTTGAAAAGGTTGCATGCTTCATTGCAATTTATTATAGTCCAGAAAATTAATATTATTGAGAAACTAAAAGGAATAGGTTCTACTGACAAAACCTGAATTCTATCAAATCTTATTGCTAGATATTGATAGATAATTCTATCTATTTTACTGCTCTTGGCGTAACTAGGTTGCAGGATACTAGAGGCTAGTCTTCTGCTTACTACCTATGTGATTTTTGCCAAGTCCCTTCTCCTCTATAGACTTCTGTGTGCTCATATGAAAAGAGGGGATTTAAGTTATTTGTCAATCTAAGATCTCATGATACTAAGGGAAATGCTGGGTAATGTTTAATATCTGTGGCCCATGTGGGAACCCTCTGGCTCCTTGAGTCAGAGAGTTAAATATAACACATTCTTCGCAGATGGAAGCTCTCCCTTAGTCCCTCCTCTGATTTCCTACAATACTTCATACTTCTTTTAAGGTAGGCTCAGACTCTTTACAAAATAATGCAAATTTGGTGATAGTCATTCATTACAATGAAAAGAAAGAACGAAAGGGCAGTTTATAGAAAGTTGTCTATTGTTCAGGCCTCCTGATTTATTAGCAGAGCCTATCTAGTGCACCATCTAAGTAAGACTCATTTTTAAAATTAAAACTTTCTGTCAAAATAACCATATTTCTATAGCCCTTTAAAGTATATAAAGAACTTTGTATACCTCGTCATCTCATTCTCACAATTAGTCTGTGAGAAACTATGAGAATTATTAAGATCCCCATTATGTAAATGTTGAAACTGAAGATAACAGAGTTTTAGTTACTTACCTATGTTGACACAGGTAGTCAGCATCTATCTGATTCATGATTCATTCTTTTCACAACACATTGCTCAATGTTTCATCAGAGGAGCAACAATCTAGTTAAGGAAATGACCTCAAAGACCATCTAATCCAACACCCACATTTTACAGATAAGGCAACTGAGTACCAGGAAGGTTGAGACTTGTCCAACATAACAAAAGGGTCTGAGAGGTGGAATTTGAATCAGAGTCACTTTTCTTTCCATTGAACTACACTGTCAGGGAAAGCCTCACAACTGGAGAAGGTAGCTACTTTTGCATTTAATTTGAATCAATATAGCAAAAGTTTGGCACATTCCCAAATATCACTCCTTGACATTATTTGTATCTTACTGCTTTCAATTCCTCTATTCCTTGTTTCTCTGCCTTTAGGCATGGAAGGATCAGTTAAGAACCAGTTAACCCATTAACCAAGTTGCAGGAAATTAGAGGTTAGGCTTCTGCTTACTACCTATGTATATTGTGCCAAGGAATTGAATATAACAGTATTCCTAGATGAAAGCTATCACTTACTCCATTCTCTAAGTCCATGCTGTGCTCCATATCTTTTCACAGGCAGCTTCAAACTAAGTTTCCCAAAACATAGCTTTTTCCCCCTTCAATTGCATTGTTCTTTCTTGAGCAGAGGGAATCTGTTGTATTCATCTTTGCATGCTCCACAGTGCCTTCCACATTGAAAGGCCTAAATAAAGCCCTGTTAAATTGACTTCAATTAGGCCCTGTTAGGCTAATAATTTAAATAAGCTTTATCAGCCAAAATTAATTCATCACATTTACTACTCAGGCTTCTAGATCCTCATGGGAATTGGAACCAGGCCAGGCATATATTGATAGGGGCAGTAATGGAGAAAGGCCTGCTGTGTGGGAACATCACAGCAGCTGCTGTCCAGCCAAATTGCTCTTGGGGCAGCTAGGTGGCACAGTGGATAATGTGGTAGATTCTGCAACTTAGTCCTGTCTCAATTACACAATATGTGATCCATTGCAAGTTACTTAACTACAAATGATCAGAATCTTGGGTAGTGGTAATGGTTGAAATGAATTTGAAATAAAGATAAAGGCATTAGTCATGTGTGTCTCTCTGTGTGTAAATGTGTTACTATATATACTCTTTGATTGATTGTCTTACCTTAAGTAAATAACTTGATTTCTCTAAGCCTCTTTTCCATCCCTCTGTCAAAAATATAGGAGTGTGACAATGGGAAAGTGACTTATTCATTCTTAGACTCAGTTTCCACATCTGTGAAGTAAGGATAACAAAAACACTTATGTCACAGGGATCTTATGAGGATAAAAGGGAATACCATATATAAAGTGCTTCCAAACTCATTCAGCAATGAAACTGGTCCCCATGAGCCAAGGAAAGATAAACCTATACTTGATCATGATGATAATGATGATGATGATGATGATGATGATGATGATGACAATGACAATGATCAGTGTTTTATAGCCCTTTAAGGTTCCTAAAGAACTATAAAAACATTAATTTATTGTATCCTCACCATAGAGTTAAGGGGCATTGCAATTACTATTTCACACATTTGACAACTGAAGAAATTGAGTCTTAGTGACTTGCCTTAGGTTTCATAACTAGCAAATATTGCATTCATAGATGAGATTGGCAGAAAAAATATTCACAGACATAAAATAGGAACAGGAAAAAGAAAATGTCTCTCATAACACATTTTTATCATCAGAGATAGTGAAGCAACCATCACTGGACCTTATACTCCAGTTCCCCATGTTGAATAATAAAGAAGAAATGGCACTTAGCCAAGGAAATGAGTTGCATAGCTAGACCAAGACAAATAGAAGTAGAGGAAATATGTAGTATTCTTAATGAGTGTTTGAGAAGAAAATACGTATATTTTCATAAACAATTTTCTATAGTAGACACTAAATAACCCTAAATTTATTTCTAACTCTACATTACTGGAATTTAACAGAGAATATACATTGTCACTCTATTTCTGTGTTGATTTTTTTCTCAAAACAAAAACAATCAAAACAAAACTTTAGTTTTTGAATTCTATGTTTTATTGGTAATAATTTTTAGTTTTCAGCATTGATTGCCATAAGAGTTTGACTTACAAATTTTCTCACCATTTCTGCCCTCCCCCCACTGCAAGATGGCATATATTCTGATAGCCTCTTACCCAATTAGCCCTCCCTTCTGTCACCCCCACTCTCCCCCATTCTCTTTCCCCTTACTTTCTTGTACGGCAAGATAGATTTCTATCTTTTGCATGCAAAAATAACTTTTTTTGAGCATCTGATTTTAAAACTTTGAGTTCCAAACTCTCTCTGCTCTTACCTCCCCACCCACCCTCCCTAAGAAGGCAAACAATTCAACATGGGCCACACATGTATCATTATGTAAAACACTTCCACAATATTCATGTTGTGAAAGACTAATTATAATTCCCTCCATCATATCCTTTCCCCCTTTATTCAGTTTTCTCCCTTGACCCTGACCTTTTTCAAAAGTATTTGCTTTTGATTACTTCTTCCCCTTATCTTCCCTCCCTTCTATCATCCCACCTGTTTTAACCCCTTCCCCCTAGTTTCCTGTGGGATAAGATGCCCAATTGAGTATGTATGTTATTCCCTCCTCACGTTAAATCCAATGTGAGCAAGATTCACTCATTCCCCCTCACCTGCCCCCTCTTCCCTTCGAATAAACTGCTTTTTCTTCCCACTTTTATATGAGATAATTTACCCCATTTTATCTCTCCCTTTCTCCCTCTCTCAAGCTGCTAGATATTGTGTTATCCTTATTATGTTTCCACAATACTCAAATTGTTTCTTTCTGGCTGCTTGCAGTATTTTCTCCTTGATCTGGGAGCTCTGGAATTTGTTGAAAATATTCCTTGGTGTTTTCTTTTGGGGATCTTTTTCAAGAGGTGACCAGTGGAGCCTTTCAAGTTCTATTTTACCTTCTGATTCTAGAACATCAGAGCTGTTTTCCTTGATAATTTCTTGAAAGATGATATCTAGGCTCTTTTTTGTTCATGGCTTTCTGGTAGTACAATAATTTTAAAATTCTCTCTCCTGTATCAATTTTCCAGGTCAGTGGTTTTTCCAATGAGATATTTCACATTACTTCCATTTTTTTCATTCCTTTGGTTCTGTTTAATAATATCTTGATTTCATGTAAAATCACTAGCTTCCACTTGCTCCAATCTACTTTTTAAGATAGTATATTCTTCAGCGGTCTTTTGGACCTCCTTTTCCATTTGGCTAATTCTGCCTTTCAAAGCATTCTTGTCCTCATTGGCTTTTTGAAGCTCTTTTTGCCATTTGAGTTAGTCTATTTTTTAAGGTGTTATTTTCCTCAATATTTTTGGGTCTCCTTTAGCAAGTCATTGAGTAGTTTTTCATGATTTTCTTGCATCACTCTCATTTCTTTTCCCAATTTTTCCTCTACTTCTCTTACTTGCTTTTCCAAATACTTTTTGAACTCTTCCATGGCCTGAGACCAATTCATATTTTCCCTGGAGGCTTTTGATGTAGGGTCTTTGACTTTCTGGACTTCTTCTGCTTGTATATTTTGATCTTCTTTGTCACCAAAAAATATTCTGAAGTCTGAGACTGAATCTGAGTGCATTTTCACTGTCTTTTCATGTTCCCAGCCAACTACTTGACCCTTGAGCCAGCATATCCCATGCAATTGTTTCTTTTAGTTCTATCATGCAGTGATTTACATGCATTATTTCATTTTGTCTTCATGACAGCCATGTGAGGTAGGTGGCACAAGTGATATTACCATTTTATGTATGAATAAAAGCCTCAGAGAGATCAACTTGCTTGTTCATGTTCATATGGCTACTAAGGACAGAACCTGGCTCAGACCTATTGTAGTTTGTTGTGCTGGGAAAGCCAAAATGCAAGGGGACAGGATTGATCTGCCTCAAAAGAATTCAACCATTCAAGACTCCTTTCAGTGAGAGTAGTGATGTTTTATTATGACACCAGTTACACGGGCAAGATTTCTAATAAATTTGCTGTTGTGGTGCCAATAGGAATACGTCACATTCTAAGAATCTGCATAATTTAATGGGTATAGGATTGGCACTTTTAGGGGGCAGAGCCAAGATGGCAGCTGGTAAGCACGGACTAGAGTGAGCTCCGTACCCAAGTCCCTCCAAAAACCTATAAAAATGGCTCTGAACCAATTCTAGAATGGCAGAACACACAGAACAGCAGAGGGAAGCAGGGCTCCAGCCCAGGACAGCCCGGATGGTCTCTGGGTGAGCTCTATTCCACACGGAGCTGGGAGCTGGGAGCTGGGAACGGAGTGGAGCAGAGCCCAGCCTGAGCGGCGTGGACGATCCAGACCAGAAGCCGGGCGGAGGGGGCCCTAGCGCCCTGAATATGTGAGCTGCGGCAGTTACCAGACCCCCTCGACCCACAAACACCAAAGACTGCGGAGAAGGTTAGTGGGAAAAGCTGCGGGAGTGGAAGGAGTTCCCAGTTCAGCTTCCAGCCCCGGGGGCAACAGAGGTGGGGCAGCTACAGCTGTTGTTACTTCCGGCTCCAGGCCCACCTGGTGGGAGGAATTAAGTGGAGGATCACAGCAGGGGTGCACAGCCTGCCCAAGATCTGAGCCTAGTCTGGACTGGGGGTCCTTGGGGAAGGAGGAGTGCGGCTCTGACAGAGCTGGCACCTCCCCCCCAAACGTAGAACATAGAACTCTGTAATCTACAAGCAGTCATACCCCACTGAAAAACTCAAGGGTCAAGTTAGTTGGTTGGGAATATGGCCAGGCAGCGAAAACGCGCCCAGATTCAGTCTCAGACTTTGGATTCTTTCTTTGGTGACAAAGAAGACCAAAACATACAGCCTAAAGAAGACAACAAAGTCATAGAGCCTACAACCAAAGCCTCCAAGAAAAACATGAACTGGCCCCAGGCCATAGAAGAACTCAAAAAGGATTTGGAAAAGCAAGTTAGAGAAGTAGAGGAAAAATTGGGAAGAGAAATAAGAATGATGCGAGAAAACCATGAAAAACAAGTCAAAGACTTGCTAAAGGAGACCCAAAAAAATACTGAAAAATACACTGAAGAAAACAACACCTTAAAAAATAGACTAACTCAAATGGCAAAAGAACTCCAAAAAGCCAATGAGGAGAAGAATTCCTTGAAAGGCAGAATTAGCCAAATGGAAAAGGAGGTCCAAAAGACCACTGAAGAAAATACTACTTTAAAAATTAGATTGGAGCAAGTGGAAGCTAGTGACTTTATGAGAAATCAGGATATTATAAAACAGAACCAGAGGAATGAAAAAATGGAAGACAATGTGAAATATCTCCTTGGAAAAACCACTGACCTGGAAAATAGATCCAGGAGAGATAATTTAAAAATTATTGGACTACCTGAAAGCCATGATCAAAAAAAGAGCCTAGATACCATCTTTCAGGAAATTATCAAGGAGAACTGCCCTGATATTCTAGAGCCACAGGGCAAAATAGAAATTGAAAGAATCCATCGATCGCCTCCGCAAATAGATCCCCAAAGGAAATCTCCTAGGAATATTGTTGCCAAATTCCAGAGCTCCCAGATCAAGGAGAAAATACTGCAAGCAGCCAGAAAGAAACAATTTGAGTATTGTGGAAACCCAATCAGAATAACCCAAGATCTGGCAGCTTCTACATTAAGAGATCGAAGGGCTTGGAATGCGATATTCCGGAGGTCAATGGAGCTAGGATTAAAACCTAGAATCACCTACCCAGCAAAACTGAGTATCATGTTCCAAGGCAAAATAAGGATTTTCAATAAAATAGAGGACTTTCAAGCTTTCTCAGTGAAAAGACCAGAACTGAATAGAAAATTTGAATTTCAAACACAAGAATCAAGAGAAGCATGAAAAGGTAATCAAGAAACAGAAATTGCAAGGGACTTACTAAAGTTGAACTGTTTTGTTTACATTCCTACATGGAAAGATGATGAGTATGATTCATGAGACCTCAGTATTAGGGTAGTTGAAGGGAATATGCATATATATATATGCATATATATATATATATGTTTAAGTATATATATAAGTGAATGTGTATGTATGTATGTATCTATGTGTATATGTATGTATGTGTGTAAATATATATATATATATATATATATATATATATATATATATATATGTAAAAGAGAGAGAGCAGACACAGGGTGAGTTGAGGATGAAGGGAAGATATCTAAAAGAAATAAAATGAAATTAAGGGATGAGAGAGTAACATACTGAGAGAGGGAGATAGGGAGAGATAGAATGGGGTGGATTATCTCGCATAAAGGTGGCAAGAGGAAGCAGTTCTATGGGAGGAGGGGAGAGGGCAGGTGAGGGGGGAATGAGTGAACCTTGGTCTCATCAGATTTGGCCTGAGGGGGAATGCCATACATACTCAGTTGGGTATCTTACCCCACAGGAAAGAAGAGGGAGGAAGATAAAAAAAAAAAAAATAAAAGGCGGGGTGATGATGGAGTGGAGGGCAGATGGGGGTGGAGGTAATCAAAACAAACACTTTGGAAAGGGGACAGGGTCAAGGGAGAAAATTCAATAAAGCAGGATGGGTTGGGAAGGAGCAAAATGTAGTTAGCCTTTCACAACATGAGTATTGTGGAAGGGTTATACATAATAATACATGTGTGGCCTAGGTTGAATTGCTCATTCTTAGGGAGGGTGGGTGGGAAGGGAAGAGGGAAGGGAATTTGGAACTCAAAGTTTTAAAATCAGATGTTCAAAAACAAAAAAAACTTTTTGTATGCAACTAAAAAATAAGATACACAGGCAATGGGGCGTAGAAATTTATCTTGCCCTACAAGAAAGGAAGGGAAAAGGGGATGAGAGGGGAGGGGGGTGGTAGAGGGGAGGGCTGACTGGGGAACAGGGCAACCAGAATATACGCCATCTTGGAGTGGGGGGGAGGGCAGAAATGGGGAGAAAATTTGTAATTCAAACTGTTGTGAAAATCAATGCTGAAAACCAAATATGTTAAATAAATAAATTGCATTAAAAAAAATAAAGGATTGGCACTTTTATACAGAAAAAGACTGGAAAGATCTAGATGGAATTAAGGATTGCCAAGTAGCCTGCAGTGGGCCAGGTACAGACAATGAAAGGAATTATGCAGTCTGTGCCACAGTGGAAGGGTCACTTACACGGAATATTGAGTAGACATATGTGGTAAAGTTCAGGGTCAAAGTCATGGTCTTATTTTTTTATGGATCCAGGTCCCATCCCCCATCAGACCTTGCATCTTTTGATTCCAAGTAACTGTTTCTACTAAAACTTGTGTCTTTAAATTAGCCAGTCTTAACCTGGCTTCTGTGAATTTGTTTTAAATAATATTTTGATAGATATAATTCTATAGAATTGATTTCCTTTGCAAACCTAGGTATTTTCTGTTATCCCTTTAAAATATTTTCTTAAGAGTATATAGAGTATATTCCAGGTTGCCAACCAGATCTTTAACACAAACACACAGACAGACAGACAGACAGACAGACAGACAGACACACACACACACTCATACACAATTAACAATCCCTCCTCTAATTAAAAAAAAATCAATGAATGTTGTTAGGATCAAAGTAAAAGTGTCTATTACTGAAGAGACATTTTATAGTATGCAAAATCAACACACATTTGAAACTAAAGTATAAAGATATCAACAGTATCCAGATGTAAAATGTATTTATAAATGTTTATTTAGAATAATTAAATAACAAAAGAGAATGTACCCTGAAAAACTCCGAGATATTATTTTAATGATAGTATACAACTATCCATAATGTGTTTAAATTATTGATTTGTACTTTTATGGGGCAAAATGTAATTTAAGTTATTATCTAGTTTCTTCCAGTAATTTTATTGATGTAAAATTCATCACTCTATTGAGAGTTCGGTATTAACTCAATTGTAATGTTTTGTCTTTACTTTGCGATCAATTTCAAATGGGCCTCCATGCACTCATTTTAAGTAATATCCATGATGCAGATATTCTGTCAGTTTCAAATTCACTGATTTATCACAACATTGTACCTGCTGCACTTACTACTGTGGAAATTTGTTTATGGAAAAGCTATAGGATTGAAGACAAATGAATGTTTGTCTATTTCTTTTCTTCCTTTTGCTAAAAATACAAACCCAGGCAACAGCATGCAGTCAGAAATAGAAATGAGCTAGAATTTTGAGATTAGTAATCTGAGTCTAAAACCTAGGTTTCTGACATTGGCAATTAAATTTTACCAGAGTTGTAACCCTTACTTATCTGCTTAATTACTTTAAAGACGAAAGGCATTTGATGTATTAGAAGACAGACAGGACTATAGGCATACTATTGTCTACCATGTTGAAGTGAATATAACAACAGGAAGTTTAATGACTAATGTGAAAATTTTTTTTAATAAGAATGCATATGTAGAGTCTATATCAGCTTGCACGCCATCTTGTGGAGGAGAAAATGGAGGGCAGTGGAGAAATTTTAAAATTTATGGACATGAATGTTGAAAACTAAAAATAAATTAATTTGTTAAAAAAATATGAAGCTTAATTTGAAAAAGGTAAGATCTCACACATATTCAAAAATTAAATCTTAGTAATACAAAGCGGAGGTCATGTAAACAGAAACTCATCTGAAAAGTGGAGGTAGAGGGAAGGATTTTCTGAGTAGCAAGATTAATAACAGACAACAATGTATTATGGTAGATATATAGTTAATGCAATCTAAAGTTATATTAAAGAAGGAAGAAATCAATTTTTTCCTAAATGTTCTCTATGTGCTATATATTATGTTAACTGCTTTTCATGGATTATCTCATTTGATACTCATAACAATGGAGGTAGGTACTATGATAATCCCCATTTTACATTTGAAGGAACTGAGCTAAGGAGAGATTAAGGGACTGGTCCAGGGTCACCCATCTAGCAAGGGTATAAGGCAGGATTTGAACTCTGTTCTTCTTGATTCTAGGCTCAGGGCTTTATCTACTGTGCCACCTAGATGCCTCTATATAGAGAGGGATTCCTGGTTTACTCTTTCTTGGTTAAACATAATTTGGAGCATTGTGTTCATTTTCTGACTGCCAAATTTTCAGAAAGATATTAATAATCTGAAGGTTAATATCTGCATTTTATGTATGCAGAAACTGTAATTCCAACTCGTTAAGTGATATGCCCAAAGTCACATAGTAAGTAAAGGCTGAAAAAGAATTTTCAACTCAGGGTTCCGTTTAACTATGGAAACCAGGGTGTTAAATCAAGCTCAGGTAAGAAGAGGAAAAGTTTAAGGAGATGGAGGCTTGGAAAAGAGAAGATATGGCTGGGGCACGATGGTTATTTTCAAGTAATTTCGTGAGTAAAAATAATAGACTTGTTCTGATTAGTTGCAAAAGGCAAAATAGGGAGTAATTGATTGAGGGATGCAATAATAGGGCTCACTTCCAATTCAGTCACTCTATAAACAATTATTAAGTACCTATTTTGAGCCAGACAATGGGGTAGACATAGAAAAGGAGGAAAAAGACAATCCCTTCCCTTGAGGAATTTACAATCTAAAGGGGGAGGTAACATTGAAATAAATATAGACAGAACAAGTTATATACTGGCTAAGTAGGAAATGGTTTCCACAAGGAAAGGCACTGGCAATAAGAGGGCTTAGGGAAAGGTTCCTATGGAAAGCAAGATTTTAGCTGAGCTTTAAAGGAAGGCTGTTAGGTCAGTAGTAGCACAGATGAGGGATGCATTCTAGGCATGGGATGTAGCCAGAAAAAAAAAAAGCCCAGAGCTAAGAGATGGAATATCTTGTTTGCAGAAGAGCCTGAAGACCAGTGTTAATAAATCCAAGAATACTTGTCAGGGAGCAAGGTGTATTAAGATTGGAAAAGTAGGAAGGGGCTTGTAGTGGCAACCATAGGCACATACCCTGGACAACTGTTAGTGCAGGTGCTTTGATCTGCTTTACTAAGGAAAGATAACTGTTTCAGGGGTCAACAATTATTCTTTAATTCAACACATATATCATTCACTTAGTTCAGGGTGAAAAGTCAGCACCCTGAAATTCAGAGCAAATACAAACAGAAATTCAAACAGGAAAAAAATAATACAAATCAACAGACAGGCTTCTAAATGTCTGACTATAGCAATACATACAGTTACCAGAGAGAGAAGCACCAACATCTGGGTTTTCAAAGCTGGGTTGGGGGGTGGCTCCTTAATTGCTACCCAGAGTATGGTCTACCCAAATCACATGAAGACTCTTCCAATGAGTGAGCCCCAAAGCAAAATGCTAAACTCAAAGTACATATACTGTTTCCACTTAAGGACTCTTGATTCAAGCAAAGACTCCTGATTCAAAGAAAAGCAAGTTTAATCAAAAGCACCTGATTGCCTTAGTGCTGAGAAGCACTCCAAAAGAAAAAAAAAGCACACAGCAAAAACTCTCACTTTGCTTGCCATTACAAGGCTAGGTTATGAAAGGCTCTGAATTCCAAACAGAGCATTTTATCTTTGTTCCTGGAGGCAATAGAGAACCACTGGAGTTTACTGAGTAAAGGGATGACATGATTGAGCTGCATTTTAGGAAAATCACATTGGTCTTTGTATAGAGGATGGATTAGAATGGGAACAGAGCTGAGGGAGGCAGATCCACCAGCTGTCTCTTAAAATTTCCCAAGTGTGAGGTAATGAGGGCCTATACCAGGAGGGTTGCAGTGTCACATGAGAGAAGGGGACATATTAGAGAGGTGTTCTAAAGATTAAGTCTATAACCTTGGAAGTACCTTGGATATGAGAAATATTATTTTTAATTTAATTTATTTATTATATTTAGTTTTCAGCATTGATTTTCAGAAGAGTTTGAAATACAAATTTTCTCCCCATTTTTACCCTCCTGCCCACTCCAAGATGGTGTATATTCTGGTTGCCCCTTTCCCCAGTCAGCCCTCCCATCTGTCACCTCAATCCCCTCCCATTACCCTTTCCCTTCTTCTCTTGTAGGGCAAGATAAATTTCTGTGCCGCATTGTCTGTGTATCTTATTTCCTAGTTGCATGCAAAAATATTTTCTTGTTGTTGTTTTTGAATGTCTGTTTTTAAAACTTTGAGTTCCAAATTCTCTCCCCTCTTCCCTTCCCGCCCACCATCCCTAAGAAGGCAAGCAATTCAACATAGGCCACATGCGTAACATTATGTAAAACCCTTCCACAATACTCATGTTGTGAAAGATTAACTATGTTTTGCTTCTTCCTAACCTATCCCCCTTTACTTAATTTTCTCCCTTGACCCTGTCACTTTTCAAAAGTGTTTGTTTTTCATTACCTCCTCCCCCTGTCTGCCCTCCCTTCTATTGTCTGCCCTTTTTATCTTCTTCCTTCTTCTTTCTTGTGGGGTAAGATACCCAATTGAGTGTGTATGGTATTCCCTCCTCAGGTCAAATCCGATGAGAGCAAGATTTACTCATTCCTCCTCATCTGCCCCCTCTTCCCTTCCTACAGAACTGCTTTTTCATGCCACTTTTATGCGAGATAATTTACCCCATTCTATCTCTCCCTTTCTCCCTCTCTCAATATATTCCACTCTTATCCCTTAATTTGATTTTATTGTTTTAGATATCATCCCTTCATATTCAACTCACCCTGTGCCCTCTGTGTGTGTGTGTATGTGTTTGTGTGTATATATATATATATATATATATATGTATGTATGTGTGCGTGTGTGTGTATATATATATACACACACACGCACACATACATACATATACACACCTACATATACCTACATAGACACACATATGTATATATTTACATATGCACATATATATGCATATTCCTTTCAGCTCGTCTAATACTGAGGTCTCATGAATCATACACATCATTTTTCTATGTACGAATGCAAACAAAACAGTTCAACTTTAGTAAGTCTCTTTCTTGTTTGTCTTTTCATGTTTCTCTTGATTCTTCTGTTTGAAAATCAAATTTTCTATTCAGCTGTGATCTTTTCATTGAGAAAGCTTGAAAGTCCTCTATTTTATTGAAAATCCATATTTTGCCTTGCAGCATGATACTCAGTTTTGCTGGGTAGGTGATTCTTGGCTAGCTCCATTGACCTCTGGAATATCATGTTACAAGCCCTTCGATCCCTTAATATGGAAGCTGCCACATCCTGTGTTATCCTGATTATTTTTCCACAATACTCAAATTGTTTCTTTATGGCTGCTTGTAGTATTTTCTCCTTGACCTGGAAACTCTGGAATTTGGCGACAATGTTCCTAGGAGTTTTCTTTTTGGGATCTATTTGAGAAGGCGATCTGTGGATTCTTTCAATTTCTATTTTACCCTCTGGCTCTAGAATATCAGGGCAGTTCCCCTTGATAATTTCTTGAAATATAGCTCTTTTTTTGATCATGGCTTTCAGGTAGTCCAGTAATTTTTAAAATCTCTCTCCTGGATCTATTTTCCAGGTGAGTGGTTTTTCCAATGAGATATTTCACACTGTCTTCCACTTTTTCGTTCCTTTGTTTCTGTTTTATAATATCTTGATTTCTCATCAAGTCACTAGCTTCCACTTGCTCCAACCTAATGTTTAAGGTAGCATTTTCTTCAGTGGTCTTTTGGACCTCCTTTTCCATTTGGGTAATTCTGCCCTTCATTGCATTCTTCTCCTCATTAGCTTTTTGGAGCTCCTTTGCCATTTGAGTTAATCTATTTTTTAAGGTGCTGTTTTCTTCAACAATTTTTTCAGTATTTTTTTGGGTCTCCTTTAGCAAGTCATTGACTTGTTTATCATGGTTTTCTCGCATCATTCTCATTTCTCATTTCACTTTTTCCTCTACTTCTCTAACTTGCTTTTCCAAATCCTTTTTTGAGTTCTTCCATGGCCTGAGACTAGTTCATATTTTTCTTGGAGGCTGTTGTTGTAGGCCCTTTGACTTCTGGCTGTATGTTTTGGTCTTCTTTGTCAGCAAAGAAAGATTCCAAAGTCTGAGACTGAATCTGAGTCCCCTTTCGCTGCCTGGCCATGTTCCAACCCACTTACTTGACCCTTGAGTTTTTCAGCAGGGTATGACAGCTTGTAGAGTAGAGAGTACTTTGTTCCAAGCTTGAGGGGATGCACCATTGATGTTGATTTCAGAGGTACTTCTATACAGCCAGTTCTGCCACCCCAGCACTTCTCCTTCCCCAAGAACCACCAACCCAGACCTGATGCAAATCTTAAGCAGGCTCTGTACTCCTGCTCTGATCCACCACTTCGTTCCTCCCACCACGTGCGCCTGGGGCCAAAAGTAACTGCAGCTGTAGTTCTGTAGCCGCACCTCCCCCACTGTCCCTGTGGCGGTGGCCAAACCACAAACTCTGTCCCCTGCAGCTTTTCCCACTAACCTTCTCTGTTGTCTTTGGTGTTTGTGGTTTGAGAAGTCTGGTAACTGCCACAGCTCACTGATTCAGGGCGCTAGGGCCTGTTTTGCCCGGCTCCCAGGTCTGGTAGGTCCTACTGCCTCCCAGGCTGAGCCCTGCTCCGTGCGTGATTGCCATCGACCTCATCCAGAAACCATCCAGGCTGTCCTGGGCCAGATCACTGCTTCCCTCTGCTATTTTGTGGGTTCTGCAGTTCTAGAATTTTTCAGAGCCATTTTTATAGGTGTTTAGAGGGACGTGGTGGAGAGCTCACACAAGTCCCTGCGTTCCAGCCGCCCCCTCCCCCCGTCCCTTTTCAAAAGTGTCGGATATGAGAAATATTGAGGAAATCAAGCTGACTCCTAGGTTTTGAGGCTGAAACTGTGAGCATGATGTTGCCCTCTCTAGCAATAGGGAAGGTAGGCAGTGGGGTAGATTTAGTGGGAAGTTAATGAATTTTGTTTTCAACATATTTAGTTTAAAATGTCCACTGTGCATCTTAGAGTGATTGGGAGAAGTGATTCCTTTGGACCTGTACTTCATACCATAAATTATTAATCATTTCAGTGTGATTCTACAAAGGGATAATGATTATTTGAAATTATTAGTGACATTCAACTAATAATATATATTTAGTCAGTTAGCTAATAACAATACCAGAATAACCATGTACTAATACGTATTTTTCTTAAATCAGATAGGAATGATTGGATAAGTTCCTATACTAGTTCTTTATAGATGGCCTCAAAATTTAATCCAACATTCACCACTAGTTTACGAGTTATGAAGCTCACTTGTGCGACCACAAGAACACTGACAAAGCTATCCCTATTCTTTTTTTTTCTCAAATTCCATGCCCAAATCTGGCAGATGTAGAACACTTTGGCATGATATGGATGGTCCACCAATTTATTTTTTTTTAATTTTTATTTATTTATTTTTAGTTTACCACACATGGTTCTACATAATTTTGAGTTCCAGATTTTCTCCCCTCCCTTCCCCCTCCCTCCCCAAGACGGCATGGAATCTCATATAACTACCATGTATAACTTCACATTGAATTAATTTATACACTAGTCAAGTTGTGGAGAAGAATTATGACCAATGGAATGAATCATGAGAAAGAAGAAACAGAACCAAAAAAAAAAAAAAACAAAAACAAAAACAAAAGAGAAGCAAAAAAGGCAAGCATGTAGTACGCCTCAATCTGTATTCAAACTTCAGAGTTCTTTCTCTGGATGGAGATAGCATTCTCCATCATGAGTCCCCTGGAGGTGTCCTTGCACGTTAGGTTGCTGAGAGGAGCGAAGTATGTCAGGGTTGGTCCTCACGGAATCCATATATCTGTGGCTGTGCACAACGTTCTCCTGGCTCTGCTCCGCTCATGCAGCATTATGTCGTGTAGGTTTTTCTAGGTTGTTAAAAATTCTGCATCATTCCCATTTCGTATGGCACAATAGTATTCCATCACCTTCATATACCACAGCTTGTTCAACCATTCCTCAATTGATGGGCATCCCTTTGATTTCCAATTCTTGGCTACCACAAAAAGAGCCGCTATAAATATCCTTGTACATATGGGTCCTTTTCCCATTTGTGTGATTTCTTTGGGATACAACCCCAGAAGTGGTATTGTTGGGTCAAAGGGTATGAACAGAGCCAGGAGAACATTGTACACAACCACAGATATATGGATTCTGTGAGGACCAACCTTGACATATTTCGCATTTCTCAGCAACGTAAGGTGCAAGGACAACTCCAGCGGACTCACGATGGAGCATGCTATCTTCATCCAGAGAAAGAACTGTGAAGTTTGAATGCAGATTGAGGCACACTTCATGCTCCCCTTTTTTCTTCTCTTTTGTTTTTGTTTTTGGTATTTTTTTTGGTTCTGTTTCTTCTTTCTCATGATTCACCCCATTGGTCATAATTCTTTTCCACAACTTGACTAGTGTATAAATTAATTCAATGCGAAGTTATACATGATAGTTATATGAGATTCCATGCCATCTTGGGGAGGGAGGGAGGAGGGAGGGGAGAAAATCTGGATCTCAAAATTATGTAGAACCATGTGTTGTAAACTAAAAATAAAAAAAATAATAAAAAAAGGGTATGAACATATCTATAGCCCTTTGGGCATATTTCCAAACTGCTCTCCAAAATGGCTGAATCAGCTCACAACTCCACTAGCAATGCAACAATGTTCTAATTTCCCCACATCCTTTCCAGCGTTTATCATTTTCCTGTTTTGTTATTTTAGCCAATCTGACAGGAGAGATGTGGTATCTAAGAGTTGTTTTGATTTGCATCTCTCTACTCAGTAATGATCCAGAGCATTTTTTCATATGCCTATAGATATCTTTAATTTCTTCCTCTGAACACTGCCTGTTCATATCATTTGACCATTTCTCAATTGGGGAATGGCTTGTATTCCTATATATTTGACACAGTTCCCTGTATATTTTAGAAATGATGCCTTTATCAGAGATACTAGTTGCAAAGATTTTCTTTCAATTTTCTGCTTCCCTCCTAATTTTTGTTGCATTTGCTTTTTTTGTACAAAAACATTTGAATTTGACATAATCAAAATTATCCATTTTGCATTTTGTAATGCTCTCTCTCTCTTGTTGGGTCATGAATTCTTTACTTTTCCATAAATCTGATAATTAAACTATTCCTTGCTTTCCCAAATTACTTATAGTATCAGCTTTTACTCCTAAATCATGAACCCATTTTGACTTTATTTTGGTATATGGTGTATGATATTGGTCTATGCCCAGTTTTTGCCCTACCATTTTCCAATTTTCCCAACAGTTTTTGTGAAATAGTGAATTATTAGCCCAGAAGCTGGCCTCTTTGGGTTTATCAAAGAGTAGATTGCTAAACTTGATTTCTCCTTGATACACACCCCTACTTCTTAACCAGTAAGTAAAATTGCATAATTACTGCTTAGGTTTGGTATAAAGGGGATTCTTATTCAAGAGCCAACATGCTGTGGTAGACAAAAGTATTAACTCACAAAAACAAAGAAACAAAAATCTGGCTTTAAATAAGACACGTGTATAAGTTGTATAACTGTAGAAAAATCACTTTGACTCATTGCACTTCATATCTAAAATGAGGGAGGTTCTACTTGACACCTCTAAGGTCTCTTCCACCTCTAAATCTATGATCCAATGAAAGGGTAAGTTGGCCTAGATATGCTCTGACATTTTGTTCAGATCTGATCCTGTAAGCATCTGCCCATTTTCAGGCTGATCCTCTACTTTGGTCAATAATGATATCATAGGATTCCAACATTAGGGTCACTCTGCAGTGACTAGAGAAAACTTCTTTGAAAACATGATACTCAATCACAAGGACCATAGAGGAAGTAATTCTAATCGATTAAGAATTATATAGAAGTTATTTTAATTGATGATTTATCTAATTCTGTAAATACTAAGGCAGAGTTGATTATTATTTCTTTCTGTTATGGCCCCATTTGGTAGTCTGTTAAAGCCCATTAATCCCTCCTCATAAAATGGCTTTAAGTGAATACAATACACAACATTACAAAGCATGTCAATTAAATTTAAGTGATTATTAAAATGAAAAATAAGAAAACAAACAAAAACAAATTCATAGACCCTAAGCTAAGAACCCCTGACAAAAAGAATAAGACAAGACTTGGGATTGATTAGCTTTTGTATTGAAATGGGAGAAAGGGAGGTGAGTTTAGGTCTAAAACTTAGTGAATACAGGTTTAGGTGAAGTAGGACTATGTAAAATGTTAAATTAGAGGAAACAACGAGAGAAAGTTAGGAGTAGGGAGAAGACTGGGTTATCAAGTGGGTAAGATAATTCAAAATGGAAAGAACAATGATTATGAATTCAAAATTCCCTTAAGGAATTTGTACAATAGGTTCAAAATATATCCTTCACAAAGAGAGACTGGCAAATCATGTTAGTCAATAATCTAATTGAGAAGTCTATTTAGAGCACCTGTCCTCTGAGCAGTTTGGAATTTCATCTGAGTTATGAATATCCATACTTTCCTTTTGTTTCTAGAGAATTAGGACTAGTTGGTTAGGATAGAAGTTTCTTGACATATAACCTCTTGTTTGGACTGGGAAGATAGATTGCCATGAGCCAGAGTATGTATTAATGAAATCATCCCACCAGGTAAAGAAACAGTTCAGATATTCTGATGGAGAACTGGAACCTTTGATATGGGCCCTCTCCCATGATGAAGCTCCCAACCTATCTATGCCCACTCTTCCCATGCAACACCTGTCCATTCCATCCCTGGTATTCACTACAAGGTATCCATGTACATGTTGGGGGGGGGCTGTTGGCTTTGTCTTCAAATTGGGAGTATACTGAGGCAGAATGGGAGTTGTACCCTTTAACTAGAGTATCTTATTCACTCATGTGTATGTTTACTTTATCTCATCCATTATAGCACCTTTTTTTCAATCTAGTATAGCCTGCTTATTCTCACCATATACCCCCAATGATGCATTATAATTTGCATAATCTTTACTTACAATTGTTTGGGAACATTGTTATCCCATGACTCACAGCTATACCAAAACATGTGATGCATGTTTCTGTAAAATTTCAAAGTTAAAGGAGAATTGAAGCAATTATTTCTTGTAATTTAGGGTAAAACACTTTGAATTGGCTAGATATCTCAGAGGGAAAAAATCTAGAAATTTCAATTGAAAAATTGAATATTCAAGGAGTCTTTTTGATTGAAACATCCCCATAATTGCTTCTGTTTCTTGTTTCCCTTGGGGTTTAAAAATAGTCACAAAAAGTCACTTCATCAGAAATCTAGTCCATTGTGATAACCAAATTATATTCTGTGCTATAACTTTTGAAAGAGCTACATTTTCACCTGTAATTTTGATGATTCACAAATTAGCAAGAAATGACCCTGGAAACTCCAATGGAAAAACTATTCAGTCATGTTCCTTTGGTGAAATTAGCCTCATTACTAAAGAAATTGGGTTGAAACTAGTTCATACTCTCTTCTAAGTGATTTGTCCAACCTATTTAGAACAATTTTCCAATTGATTGAAAAATTGCACCTGGGATTTGTTGAGAAGCTTTCTAAAATATAAAACCGTTAGAACATACACCTTTGTTAACTATTCTCTATAAAGACAGTCTTGGGCTATTACCCTAATTATCAAAGATGGGATAGTCTAATGCAAGAGATTAAATACTCTTCATTTCATAAATATTTCCATAATCTTCAAATCTTGCAATTTCCCAAGGCATTAAAAATACACTCTAAAGATCTCCACATAATTAAGGACAGTTGTTATGACAACAAAACTGACTGAAATAAGTTGCTAATTATCTATAAATGTTCAAAGGTCAGAAAAGATGCTAACACATATCTGTTTAAATGTACGATCATTCTCATTTTAATCCTTCACAAAGAGGGAAGAGTTGTAGACAAAATAAATTTATAGGATGCTTCCATATTTATGAAACAGATTCCTATGAATTTTCTCTGCAGATTATGAGATAAACCAGGCAAGACTAGAATATTACCTTTCCCATACGTTTCCTCAGTTAAAAAAATAATGCATGGCCCTTTATAATGGAAATATTATTATTATTTGTATCTTGAGCTTCTAGTGTACCGAGTCAAGCAAATATAAGAAATTTCATAAATTCTTGTTGATTCATTAATTCCCAGAGAGTTTGCAAGAATTGATATCACTTGAAAGAAGGGAATAGTTTCATTTTTTAAATTTGTTTTGTTTTTTCCAGTAACCTTTTGGTGAGCAACAGAAGTCTATTGTGTGAAAAAAAAGAATCATATGTTAAATAACAAAAATGCCATTTAGCCCAAAGGAGATATGACTAAGAGTGAAGCACGAAGGCTTACATTGAAGTGTTTGAAGTGTTGTCCTGTGGAAGAGATTAATTTTCTTTGCCCCAGAAGGCAGAAGGAGGGTCATTGTTGCAGAGACAAATTTAACCTTTCATGTTAGGAAAAAAAATAATTGAATTTAAAAAAGAGAAAAAAGCTACCTTTCCCCTAGTCAGAGCTACCCTAAAGGATCACTGGCTGCCCTGTGAAGTTGTTGGCCCTCAGAAAATGGAGGTTTTCAAGCGATGTCTGAAGGACCACTTGTCGGATTTGATGTAAAGATCATCTTTATGTTTCTTCCAGATGTGAGTTGAACCGATGGCCTCCAAGGTCTCTTGCACTCTATGGACCTTCTAAAGTAATACTTTGTAAGATCAGATCAGGTTAAAGTGGGGTAGGTAGTTGGAGGGGTGAATAGACCACTGGGCCTGGAGTCAGGTAGGCCTAAGTTCAAATCCCGTTTCAGACATTTGCTAGTTGTGTGACCCCAGGCCAGTGACACTTAAGCTTTGTTTCCTCATCTCTAAAAAGGTAATAATAATAATAATAACCTCACAGAAATATTGTAAGAATCAAATGAGCTAATGTTTGTAAATTGCTTGGTATGGTGTATATAGTAAATGTTTTATAAATCTTAGGTGTTTTTATTAACAGCAATTCCATCATTATCAGGCATTGTCTATAAGCACATATTATGACTCTATGCCAAAGAAGTTAAAGACAAGAGAAACCTTAGTGATAGTCTCATCCAAGCATTTTGTGAATAAGGAACTGACTCTCAGGGAAGACAGGTGACTTATTAAGGTTACAAAAGTAGGTAACCAAGCCAAGATTCAAAAAGAGGTTCTCCAATTTGAACCCAATATTCTTTCTAGTAAATCAGACTTTTCCCACCTGGGCAGCTAGGTGGCTCAGCAGATAGAGTAGTGGTCTTGATGCCAGGAAGGCCTGAGTTCAAATCCAGCCTCAGAAACTTACTGACTGTGTTCCCCGGGGTAAGTCATTTAATCTCTATGTTCCTCACTTTCTTCAAATGTCAAATGTGGATAATAAGAGTACATACCTCTTATCATTGTGAGGAGAATCAAATGAGATACTTGTAAAGTTCCTGGCACATAGTAGGTACTTAATATATGCTTGTTTCCTTCCTTTTTATTCTGCTTTTTTTTAAAGCTATCTCTAGTATGACTAATGGATAGAGTACTGGTTCCAAATTGAAATTCTACTTGAGACACATACTGGTTGTGTAATATAAGTCACTTAACATCTACCTTAGTTTCTTCATCTATAAAATGGGGAAAAATAATATCACTCTTATCACAAGGCTGTTGTGAGGTTTAAATGAAATGTGCACCTACATAATGCTTTAGGAACCTTGAAGCCTTCATAAAAGGAGCATTATTATTATTATAGCTTTGCTATCTCCTTTGCCACTGGTTTGTAAACTGCTGAATGGTTCCATTGTCTGCTCCTGACACTAAAATCCACACTTAACCTGGCTAAGAAAGGAAAACATCCTTGAAAAATGTGTTGTTTTTTTTTCTTGGTGATTCATAGTCATCATTTTAAATGATAATTACTGCATTACATCGCTGTCTTTAGGGACTATTTTAAGTACTTAGAGCTGTTTTCTTTAACAGTAATGAGGTTGGATTGAGTTTCTTATACTAATGTGGAGTAAGACATTGGCAGTTTGGAACCCATGGAATACAGAATGATGGTCTCTTGAATTTTAGGTAAATATTCTACTGAAGGGAGCTAGGTGGTGCCAGGGCTGAAGTTGGGAAGACTAATCTTGAATTAAAATCTTACCTCATATTCTTATTATCTGTGCCACCCTGAGGAAGTCTTTTAACCCTGTTTGCTTCAGTTTCTTCATCTATCAAATGATCTGGGGAAGGCAATGGCAAACTACTTTGGTAGTTTGCCATGAAAATCCCAAAGTAGATGACAAAAGTCTGAAAGTACTGAACAATAACAACTTCTTAAATGCAGGTCTAGAACTCTACCCACTGGGCCACCCAGCTTCCTCAAATGAAGAAATGCATAGGGACATGGCTGGGAAACCAGAAAGACATCAATTCAAATCTTTCTTTTGGCATCTCTTGGCTACATTACCCTGGGGAAATCAATCAATATCTCAATGTCTCAACCAACTATCCTCTAAAGTAACAGAAAAATCACCAACCTGTATATGATGGAGTTTCCTCACCTAAGTGTTCACTATATAGTAAAGGAGTCACATGACAAGTCCCCACCACTATTATGTTCCTGGTCATTTTTGGCATCATTAGCATGTAGGTTCTTAGAGTATAGGAACTGTTTTATCATTTTCAGTGTATCCTTAGCATCTGGCAATTTATCAATGTAAAATAAATGGTTGTTGATGCTGGTAATACCTGGGCCTCTACACTCAACTGGGGTTTGTGCTCCGCTGACATAAGATTTGGGATCCTCAGGGTGATCAGGACTCTGCTTCTTAACCTGCTTTATATCTCCATCATTTTGTTTTTAAGCTGAGCATAGAAAGAGGAGGATACTACATTTAAATCTAGGGAATTATATATTTAAATCTATTTTTATATGCACTTATACTATTTTATGAATTTTTAATGACATAAAGAATTCAAAATCAAATGAAAATAGCTCTGTTAATTCAGACAGGGGGATTAGAAATGTAATTCCAAGCCATGAAAGAAAGTGTTTTCCTAATTCTGCGATAGCATCATCCACTCAGGCTTAATTTTGGTTATTGTGCCATTGTATCTGTGAATGAAAGAGGAGATGCCTAAGATAAATCCAATAAAGAGCTAGTGTTATTGTGATTAGGTAATTATAAAATACAAATTAGTTACACATTTGAAATACAGAGAATATTTCCAAATCTAAATTAGCACTCTAAATCATATTTTCTCCCTATAGTTATTTTTTTAATTGCTTCATTCCGCACTTAGTCTCTTTGTAAGAACATTAAAATCACCACAATCCCTTAAGGCACAGAGACCTAAGGGATTTACTGGTCCTCCCAGCCATTGGTGCTCTCTCCTTATTGAGATTACTTTGTATTTTTAATAACTTACTTGTAGATACTTTATAGCCTCAAAGTAGAGTGCAAAGTATGAGAGGACAGAAACTTTTTGCTGACCTTGTATCTTATAATATGTGCATATTACAGCATCACTGTGCCTTGTATGTAGAAGGGACTAAACAAATGAAGTGGTGATGATGATGATGACGAGGATGACAAAGATGATGATGATGACAATGCTGGTGTTGGTTGTGATGGTGGTGGTGATGATGATGATAGAAAAAGGTATAGAGATTAACTCTGATTTGATCCACATAAGGAATGCCCAGTGAAGGGAACTTTCCTCTACAAATGCAGGGATATAAAATTCCTAAAGCTTTGTGTCTTCCAGCTGCCTAGACCACTGATGGGATTAAATAACTTCCCCAGGGAACATACCATTATTGTCAGAGGCATGACTTTAACTCACTCCTTTTTGGTTTGAAGCTGGAGGGGAGAGAGAGAGAGAAAGAGAGAGAGAGAGAGAGAGAGAGAGAGAGAGAGAGGAGAGAGATGGAATATTTTGACAATCTGGTGAAGCTTATATACACCTTTGAATATTGGCATGTGTGTATAAACATATATATATATATATACACACACAATATACATGTATACACATATATACATATACATATATGTGTGTATAACTATATATGTATCTGTATCTATAACTATCTCTCTGTCTCTCAATCTATCTATCTATTGGTCTGTCTGACTGTCTGTCTGTCTATCTATCTATCTATAACAGAACTTCAAGCAAAACCAAATATATTGAAATAGCTATCTCCAATCTATCTCTATCTTTATTTTTAAAATCCCTTGAACCTAGGTTAATAATACCTGTACTGCTTCACACCATGCTTCCTCAATGATGCTGAAATGCGTACTCATGTAGGTTTGAAGAGTGATATGCTTGAAACATATAGTAAATCCTTCTAGTTCAATAACTCACCATGATGAAAAGGTGAACCCTGCGTTTTCAAAAGCTCTCTGAGAAGAACATTAACTCTGGCAGTTTATACCATGTTGGATTAATTTAGAGCATGGAACCACTCTCATAGTGTGTGGCTGGTATCTGAGAGACATTTTAATGAAAGTCAGAGGGGATCATCCAAAAGACTGACCATAAAATGATGAATTTTGTGGTAACAGATTTCTTAAAAGGAACAGCATTTCAAACAGTGTCAGAAGATATATATATATATATATATATATATATATATATATATATGTGTGTGTGTGTGTGTGTGTGTGTGTGTGTGTGTGTATGTAGATCTTGAAATCATAGATCTCTTGACATATTGAAATAAAACTATCTGATAACATAGATGATCTCTCCTCATTTACTAGCAAACACTTGTTGAAATCCTACTGTGTAGAGAGACATTGTGGCAAAGTGGATAAAATACTATTCTTGAAACTAGTTTCAGAGACTTTGTTTCAAGTCTTACCTCTAAAACATGCTGGCTATAACCCCTGGGCAATTCACTTGATCTCACATTGCTCTAGGCAACTCTCTAAGGCTTTAAGTTGTAGATGAGGTAACTTAACTTTTTCCTTAGATGGTTTCCTCCCCAGAGAGTTGCCCTCACCACAGATGCATCTCTGACCTTACTATGTATATAACATGGGTCCAAGATTGACTCTCTCCTTCTAACCCCTCAAATATTTTAGTTTCTCCTAGTGCATTCACACTTGTAATATGAGTTCTATTTCAGAACCGAGGACTAGCCCTAACCCATGTTAAGGGGTATTTAAAACAAAACACTCTTAGTAGGTCTCAATGCATTATTTGATCCTCTTATCACTGATTTCCCAGTCTTTAAACCTATAGGTTTGGCTCTTAGTCTAGCAGAGGTTGGGGTTGAGTGTATTAGGCTGGGCTAGACTAGGCCACTTACAGGTTGTTGTTAATTTGTTGTATTATGCCTGGGTAGTAATTGCCATGCTCTAATTTCTTTTCATCAAAGAGATATAGACTTTCTTAAAGCCTCTGACAATATAGCAGTTTCTTCTGAGCTAGAAAGGCTTTTAGTGAGGACTTGATAGATAGGCTATATGCAGAAATATGTGGATAAATATTTAGCAACTGGTTCTTGGGGGGGAGGGCAAGTATACCTGACACTCATTTAAGATTAATTTGCAATATTAATATATTCTTTATCACTTTTTAATTTCTAGATGTCCAACACAATCAAATCTTTTGGCATTTTCAACTTGTAAATTTAACAATTGGCTCTCATAAGTCAGTAATAACTGGTTCTAGCTTATCCCCACAAATAACTATCTAGGACTCTGGCAGATAGCAATGTTAGGTAGTTAGAGCAGTGGGTGTTTGGATGGATGAAGTTTGGGCAAAAAATAATGATGAATACCATATCATACCTGAAGCTGTAAAACCTTAAAGGTTGCTAATGCAGGGGCAAACAACAGGATGCTGCATTCCATCTATATTCTGAAATTGTGAGTCATGATATTAGGGACTTGTCCTCAATCTGGCTATTAACAATGTATCTAAGGACATCTTGGGCAGACCTGTTGAAGGTATATTCTACCTCATCTTTAATTTGTTTTGGTAGATTGTGTGTGTTGGGGTGGGGGAGGAGGGTTAGCAGATCCATCAAAGAAACAATTCTGTTTTCAGTAAGGGAAGTCAAAAGGCAAGATGCATAGGAATATCCCCTGGCACACACATTAAATAGTTAATTAACATCAATAAGTAATACATACAGAAGTGCTAAAAATCACTAATACCAACAGTGGTCCCACCAGGCAATGAGAGATAAAAAGGATGAAGATGTGTACTAGAGGAGATTGGGAAGGTGAGTTGTCAACTCAACTGTGCAGCAAAAGATCCATGAGAAGCATATTAGAGAAGAATCCCATTGTAGATAAGAGGAGAAACTTGGGCTTAGACATAAGCTGGACTCACTTGGGTGCTGACTGATGCCTGGATGAAAGGGCAGGCTGTATTGTGCATTAGAAGATAAGGTCTGATGTAAAGTGGAGAGTTAGACTATGTCAAGTCTCATATCCCAAGCTAGGGAGTTTGGAATTTGAGCTTACGATGATGGAGGACCACTTACATTTTGTGACCTGGCATTGAATGTGTTGGAATTGATGTTTTAATAGAGTAAATCTGGTGGGAGCCTGCAGGAAGGTTTAGAAAGGGCAGACACTCAAACTGGAAAAAAACAGGGAGAAGGAACTGTATTTGTCTAGTTCAGGAACAATGAACATTTGAATCAAGACAGTGTAGGGAGAGTAGAGGAAAAGGGGACTGATGTAACCTATTTCAACCCTCAAAGAAGTGACATTGCAAAGCCAGGATTAACAGGACTTTTTAATTGATGCATTATAGGAGAATAGCCAAAATTTACTTGAGTTTTGAATCTATGTGACTTGAAAAATGGTATTGTATTTTAAAAAATATGAGATCAAGAACTAGTTTTAGGGAGAAAATGATAGATTCAATTCAAGAGATGTTGAGTTTTAGGCAACTAAGACATCTAAATGGAGATGCTTGAAGGCAATAAAAGGTATGAGAATAAATTTTAAGTTAGGGCTTTGGCTTCAGAGCAAAGATATAAATGGGAATGATTTTAATATAAATCCCTGAGAGAAGTCTGGTTTACTGAGGGGAATATTTCTCTCTCTCTTTCTCTCTCTTTCTCTTTATATATCTATATCTATATCTATATCTATATCTATATCTATATCTATATCTATATCTATATCTATATCTATATCTATATATATGTCTTTATGTCTATGTTTATCTATGAGTGTATGTGTATGTATATATGTATGTATATTTGCATGTGGAGATGAATATGCATACTACTGCAAGTGTATATGTTCCTATCAAAGCAGTTAAACTTCTCTTACATTCTACTACATTGCTGGAACTGTGCTAAGTGCTGGGGATACAATTAACATACAGAAAGATAGTCCTTGCCCTCTATGAGCTTACAATTTAACAGGGGGACACAATGCAAAAGAAAGTAAAAAATGTGTGGGGGACCACTGGGTATGCAACATGATATCTTGTTTCTTGGCATTGAACCCAAACAGAGCAGCAGATATAGAGTGGTCTGAGTCAAAGAGTCCAGTTTCTTCTTTCTTTAAAAAAAAACATTGAGAGGAGATTGCTTATCCATCTTCTAGCCCTCCAATCAGGAGGAAAGGTGGTTATCAGTCAAGGCTTGTGTTAGAAGCAAGATGATAAGATCAAAGGTGGCAGGAAGCATACACATGTATCTGTTCATGTGTGTGTTTATATAGACTAGTCAGTCAATAAAGATTTATTACATATGTACTATGTGCCACACAATGTGCTAAGCACTTGGGCATACAAATATAAAAAAGAAAGAAAGGCAATCCTTGCCCTCAAGAAGTTTACAACTTAGTTGGGGAAGACAACAAACAAAATGAAACTGAAAAGTACGAGGCTGAGGGATGGGGTTTCTTATTCAGAGATCTCAAAGTAACATAGCCAGATGAAAAATGAGGAGATGCTCTGAGCTGGGCCCCCTCCTTAGATGGAGATTAGGGAGTTCAGGGCTTCACACTCCAATGAGAAGGACAGAAGGAGAGTGAAGTACCAAGGCTGATAAGATCTTACAGGATGATGAGATTTTCTCAACAATGAGGTCCTGGAGCCATGATGGAGAAGACAAAAGAGTCTGAAAGTAATGTAGCTGGTGAGAAATGAGATTGTGTGTGTATATATACAAATATATATGTGTGCATATATCCATACATGTATATGTGTGTATGTGTATACACACATTTAAACAATATACATGATCATACACATACACATATACTGCTGTTGTTGTTCAGTTGTGTCCAAGTCTTGGTGATCCCATATGAGCTGGATACTGCAGTGGTTTGCCATATCCTGGTCCACTGTATTAGGCAAACCGAGGTTAAATGACTTGCTCAGGGTCACCCAGCTGGTGAGTATCTGAGGCCCAATTTGAACTCAGGTCTTCCTGAACCCAGTCCCAGGGCTCTATTCACTGAGCCACCTAGCTCTTCCATACCTATGTACAAATGTGTGCAACTATGCATACACATATATCTAGAAGAAAATTACATGCACAAATACATAAATTTCTATTGGTCTATCTATCTATGTCTGAATATATGTATGTGTATATGAATGTATGTATGTATACACACACATAAGTGTGTGTGCCTAGATAGAGTAAATATGAATATACACCTATGTCAGTGTCTCTGCAACATGCCTAATACCTTTCACAATTTCACAAGCCGGTCAGGTGGTAGGAAGTTGATTGAGCAAGTATATGTCATTGGATTTAGCAATTAAAAAAAAATTGAAACATTTTAAAGTAGAGGCCCAGTAAAATTTAGAGTTAAAATTAAATGGGTGATATAAACATTGCACAGAGTGTAGAATTATTGGAAACTATTTAACAGCAAAAAAGGGAGAAATAGTTTGGTTTCCAGAAAATAATTAGAATGCCAGACTAAGAGAACCCAGTCCCTCCACTCAGATGGGGAGACTCACTTATGTATGTATTTTGTTTAAAAATCAAGGTAAACATGGAGATACTAGTCTTAGTATGATCAATTTATTAGTTAGACTAGCAGTAATCAAGAAATTGGGTCCATGACCAAAGATCCCCAGGTAGGGTTCACCAGCCTAACATAATTTGGGGGAATATAAACTTGGGTAGGTGGGGAAGGTAGCATGATTGGTTACAGGATAGACAGCATGATTGATTATTTTAAAGAATATGGGTTAGCATACCCATGTGGAGCTAGTGACCACCCTTCTCTGAAAATTAACTATTGTTAATTGTTTTATATGACCCTTCAGCATTTTCCAGACTTTGTTAATACAACTGAGTTAGAAGAGTCAGTGCCAAAAAGGATTTGTTAGGGATGTAAGACCCACCTTAATTGTACAAGGACAGTCAATGATAGAAAATCTGGTTTTTGTGGATGAAAACAAGTTAACTTATAACTTGAAACTAAATCAGAGGAAAAGCTGATAGAGCATAAAATCATTTAAACTCATACAGTAGAAATTAGAGGCTATATTAAATTTGATATTTTCATTTGCAAGTAGAAGTAAACAATAATTCTAATCACCTGATAAGGTAGGGAGGAAGGCAATAAGCACATATATAATGGCTACTTCATGCCAAACACTGGGCTAAGTGATTATGAATATTATCAGATAAAGATAAATTTTGATGTTTCTGGAAAGGGAAGGGATGAGTATCAGAGCACTGACTTTTGGTATCAATCTAATAACTAATAGTCATGGTCTTACATATGTTAATACTAAAATATTTTGTCTATTGTTGGATGTATTTTTCCCCGATTTTTTTCAGTCAATGATTTCTAAATTCTGTCCTAATGGCATTGTTCTATTGCATGAGATATTTGGTTTATCTGACCAGTGACTGACACATAATAAAAGTCAGAATAACTGCTGTATCAGTACCCATCATTAGCAAAAGCTCCTTCTGAGAATTCACTCTTCCTATTTCTTCAAGGTTCATGTTATATGTCATTTGTTAGGTGAAACCTTTCCTGATCTACCTCCTCCTTCTCCACCAATTGCCTCCAGGCTTTCCTTTCCATCAAGCTTCCTAGAGTACTTTGCCTTGAACTCATTTGGTTCCATCTCATTTTATCAGCTTATTCAGTTTTTATTGCATCCCCTCCTCCTCTCAGTGGAATATTAGGAATTGAGCAATTTTCCACTTTCTGTTCTCAGTGACTTACCGATGATAGGCAGTTAGTCACAAGATTGTAGCTTTAAAGATGGATTCAACCTTTGGAGATCATTAAATCCAATCCACTCATTTAACAGAGGAGAAATCGAAAGGTTAAGTGAATCCTCCAAAGTTACACAGATAGTAATCAGTAGAGCTGAGATGCAAACCAAGGTCTTCTAATTCCATATCCATCAGTCTTCCCATAGTACCATGCTGACTGTTGTCTAATGCTCAGTGAATTATTATGGATATCTACGATCAACTGTTATGATCAACTAAGTTAGGATTAATTAAATCTTAGAAGACCATATGGATTGACTACAATACCTTTTTGTCTTATCTTTACTAATCCCAGAAATCCTCAAAGTTTGACCATACAAAGTATTCTCTGAATTAGACAATGCAAGCATGCTGAGTTTAAAAAAAATGGTAGGGAAAGGCAGATTGCAATAAAGGCCCCAGGATCAATCAATTTTAAAAAAGAAGATTCAGGATTCTTGATTCCTAAGTCTTACTAATTTGAAGGCTGAGAAGTAGTTATCATCTGGTCAAAAGGCTAATTTAATCATTTGGAGCCAAATGTCCCTATGGTGAAAGCTATTTCAATATTGGCACATATTTAGCTTTCAATCCATAATTAATCTTTTGCAGACCATTTTTGCATAATGTAAATCTGTTTCTTGCTTTACTAATTGCATATCTAATTTACTGTGAATAGAAGAAACTAATATTACATCTGCTAAAGTAACTAAAATGCAGAAAGGAGGAAAACATCCTCCATTAATATCTCACATGCTTTAGCTTTCCTTTTTCCTTTTTTTCCCTTTTGATAATTACTGGAATTCTGCAGTTGAGTTGTTCACACAGTATTGGTTACATCTCAGTTTTTTGAAGGGCTGTATTTCAGGCCTGGTGGAGACATTTATCTAGTCATTATCCCATGGATGCCACACATCCTATCTTAGCATTCCAGGACTTGGTGGTTTGGAAGGATGCAGAATCTTTGAAACCCATGATGACAGCAGGGACAAGTGCCCACTTAATAGAGGATTACCACTAAGCCAAGAATATTCACTGAATAAAGTAGACCATAAAGGGATTGATCTGATCCTCTGCATTCTTTTTTTCTTCTTATCTGTTAAGTGCCAGTACTATTTATGCCTTTTCTTTAGCTTCCCTTGATAGGTGTCATCTCCACTTTGGCACACAAGGTAACTTGCTAGTATACAACAGTCTTAACATGGCCCATTCTCAGCCTGGAGCTCCAAGTGCCACCTCACTTTTATATTTTGTGTTTTTCCCCATTACCTGAGTATAGGTTACATTTGCATTTGTAGCTCTGTCAATAATATTAGAAATTCAGGAAATTAGTAGCTCCAGTGTTCCTCGGTTGATGATGGCTGTGCTTAGGGAGATGGTTTTATTAGCTACTATAGTACTTTTTAGGGGAAAACGTGACCACTATTGGAAGAAAAAACTCAAATCCTGACCTAGATTGTCAGGAGACATCAACCTTGAAGAAAGTAGCCCAGAACTAAGTTAAAAGTCATATGCTTATCCAGCAGTTCCACAAAATATTTCATCTTTTGATATTTTCAGTACCAACCTACCATGAGGCTAATTATCAACTTAAATTACTGCTGCAAGCATAGTTTTCTACCAGGCTTGCTTGTGAGTCTTTTGTATTAATAATTTCTATTATGTGGAGGAAATAAGTAACTGCCCTTTGCCTGACTTACATTGTATATTTAATAATGTATCTTTCTACTCCCTGCTGTTGGAAAGTCTTAGATTTGGCTTAAACTAAATCTAAATTTTGTAGCTAGCATTAGAGTATGGGCATATAGAGGCCGAGACTGAGTTTTAAAATAATACAAACAAACAAATAAACAAAAAGCCTTGACACTCTCTTAATTAAAGGGCATTTCCTCACCTACCTCCCCCACTACCTGTACAGAACCTGATGTTCCCGTGTGGGTCCAGAGCTAGAGACATTTTTAAAAGGAGATAATGAATAACCCCAGTGTAATTAGGCTGGTTATGGTTCTCTGTATTTTTATGCTAATAAATTAATATAGAAAGAATTAAAATCTCTGGTTGATAATTATGTAACAAGAGCAATCCAACAACTTCCATTGATAACTTACTCTAAACTTAAAGGTAAAAAATCCTTCCTTCCTTCCTTCCTTCCTTCCTTCCTTCTTTCTTTCTTTACTTCTTTCCTTCCTCCCTTCCTCTTTCCTCCCTCCCTCCTTACCTCTCTCTCTCTCTCTCTCTCTCTCTCTCTCTCTCCTTCTTTCTTTCTTTCTTCCATCAAATTGCTTTAAAAAGCCCTTCTCCATTACCATATTGCTGTAAACCCTACTGCTCTGTGCAGAGTGAGTTATCTTTCACATAATAATGACTTTCATCTATGTCAGCACAAAGGATGGGGACTCATTATCTTTCATTAGTAAATAGGAAGACAGTAGAACAGATCTCGGGTCCCCAGTTGAGCAAGCAGATAAGAAGGCAAAACCTACTTCTATTTTAATTGAATGCTGGATATCTGTATGGACATCATAAGTGAAGCTAATGAGATCACCAAGAGAGAAGAGACTGACCTGGAAGGCTTTCCCACTTCTCTTCTGCCTTTGCAATCCATAGGTTGATATCATTTTTCTCCCCTTTAGCTGTTAGTCCCCTCCTCAACCCCGGTAGGCATTTCACAAATTATTGTTCAATTTAATTGTATTTAATTTAATAATAACTCCTTAAATTTTGACAGCATGTTAAAAATTCATAATGTTTTTTTATATCTGCACTCATGGTTTAGCTTCATAATTATGATTAGATAAGCTTTCAAAAATTGTTTTTGTTTCATTTTGTTTTGTTTCTGGTTTAGACTTATTCTATTGATGTGAAATCTCAGTGTGAAACTACCCAAAAGATACAGATAGATCACCCATAATCTTGTATGGTTACCTAGGGTATTGAATGATTAAATGACTGATCCATGACCACAGAGCTTTTATGCATCAGAAGCATGACTTGATCCCCGCTTTGCCTTACCTAGAAGCTGGACTGTGTTCCCTTGATGCTACACTGAATCTCATTTTTGTGCTTCTTGATCATGGGCAAGCCATTTAAGTTCTCACTGTCCAAGATAATCCATTATAAACTACAGATGAGTTGCTAATGTATATTATTGGATAAAATGTAGCTGCCAGAAATTGACCACACTGCTAAAATAATAGTTCTACATACATATAAATAAACTAAGTCTGGGTGATGTTGATTGTGGTCGTGGTGGTTATCTAATTTGCTTAGGGTCAGACAATCAGTAAATATCTGGAGCCAGATTTGAGCTAAGGCATCTCTAATTCAAAGTGTTGCACAATACCTATTGAGCCACCTATTTACTTCTAAGGATTCTGGGCAACAAATTATTCAGGGCTGTTCAATAATATATGTATCTATGGTATGTGTGTATACATATATACGTACACATTTGAATGTACCTATGTATGTATTTGAATGCAAAACTATGTATGTGTGTACATGTGTGTATACATGTATATATATATATATATGTATATATATCAAATAGATATAGGTAGATGAGAGATTGAGAGATGATATATTCATGTTTGCCTGTATGTGAATATATATATATATATATATGTATGTATAAGCATATATACACATATACATGCACACATGCATACAATTACATATATATATACATATACCTGTGTGCATATGAAGACAGAGGTACAGAGAGATAACCTTTTGTGTTATATAACTGTAGACACAATTCTTTGACAGTAAAATGAAAAGAAAAACCTTTTCTAGAAATTAATTATTGATTTATCAATTCAAAAAACCCTTATTGTGTGCCAATGACTGTACTAAGCACCCGGGCATTGAGGATACAGACAGTGAAAAAAAAATCAGTCTCCAACTTCTAGGAGAAGTTAATACAAAATATATAGAAATTAAAGTCAAATTCATTGAGAATGGGGAAGTTGTTTTCAACTACATCAAGAAAGCCTTTGTTTGAGATGATGTTTCTGCTCAGACTTGTGTAAAAACAAGGTTTTCTAGGAGCCAAGGATGAGAAAATTATACAATCCAGCCATTATGACCAGCCCATTTAAAAGCATACATGGAGACTGGAAAAGAAATTCCATATATGGGATATTGAAAGTAGTCTGGTATGGCTGGCAGATAGCATGTATGAAGGCATTCCAATGCCAAACAGATGAGTTTGCATTTGGTCCTAGAGGCAACAGTTGGCCAATAGATCTTCTTGACAAAGGAAGTAACATGGTTAAAGCACTTTTTAGGTGGAACTTGTATTCCTTTATCATTTTCCAAAGATAGGCAATTTGCTTACTCTAGGAGATTTTCAGGATTTTTTCTGTGGTCTATGGAATAACTATTAAGAATACTTTACCACATGGCAAAGGGAACAATAGCAGCCTGCTGTTCCCTGGAAATTCTTCCAGAAATTTTCTCTACTTAACTCCTCCCCAGAATTGAATACTACATACCACAGACACAGTAGCTATTTTATACATCTTTCTGATTGGTTATAGTCTTCAACTGTTGTCTAAATAAAGAATTTCTGCCATTGACTTTTCTAGAGACCACAGTGATTGGGTCTTGTTGTGTATGGTGGTTGCACAAAATCTTTGGCCCAACGTATCATTGAAGGGCATTCCAAGCCCATACAGACAAGGTTAGATTTTTCTAATACTAATTGACTCTGATTTTGTTTCTTTCTAGATTTCTGTGGGAAAAACTGGAAGTTATCACACTGAACAAACTTTTCCTATTTCATTTTAAGAACCCGCAATCAACGGAAATGAGCATGTGTTCCAATAATCTGTTTCAAGGTATTTTTACCGTTAAGTTTCTCTATAGATAAGTATTTCTTCAAGGTTTTCAGAAGCTTTATTTATTAGAATTCAAAAATCCTAAATCAAGAAGAAATATCAAAAATCATTCAATTGAACTTTTTTTTTCCTTTTGGAATTTGAGAAAATTTAAGTCCACTTGGTTAATATAATTTACTGGCAGTGATTTTGCAAGTTAATAGGAAATCTGGATTCCAATCCAAGGGATCTTGACTTCCAATCAATTGTTTTGTTTTGTTTTGTTTTTCCCTACCCTATGCTCTCCGATTTTAGTACATTTATAATAAAAGTCGGTAGTAGATGGGTATTCTGAACCATGGTTACTATCAAATAGGCCTGTATAATATGTCACTTAGAAGCCTTAAGAGACTAGGTGGCTCAATGGTTATGGTTCAGGACTTTGAGTCAGAGACCCCTTAGTTTAAATCTTGCTTCAGATACTTAGTTGTTATGTGACAATAAGCAAATTACATAACTGGCCCCTCTCTGCCACCAGGTGTTTCAGTCTTGCCCAATTCTTAATGACTCCAGTTTTTGGTTAGTTTGTTTGTTTGGAGGGGTGTGTGAAAGATACTGGAATAGTTTGTCATTACCTTCTTCAAGTCATTTTACATATTAAAAAACTGAGTCAAACATGATTAAGTGCCTTGCCTGGTCACACGGTTAGTGTCTAAGGCTATTTTTGAGCTCAGCTCTTCCAGACTATAGACTTTGCACCATACCCTGCACCTCTTAGCTTCCAAAGTCTTATACTCCTTTGTAAAATTGGATTGATAATTACCCCTACCTCAAAGCGTTGTGGTAATGGTAAAGTGATCTAACATAGGGAAAACGCTTTCCAAACTGGAATACTTCCTAAATCATAGTTTTTGTTGTCATTCTTTTTGTTGTTCTTTCGATTTTCAATTGCTAAAGTACAATAAAATAAAACTCCCTCTAGACTATATGGAAACTTTGTCTCTTTCTTTCTCTTTTTCCTCCCTTCCTTCCTCTCTTTTCTTTTTTTTTAGAAGGCAGAGGATCTATAACATTTATTTAGATACTTGAGGATCCAATACCAAGACCAATAACACCAATTTGATATAGCAGTAATTATATTCCAAAACCAATAAGCTCACCTCAATGTAGCAACAAGGAAATTATAACACAGTATTATAGCAAGGAACTAAGTCATCCTGTAACCTTTCCCCCTGATGTGGCCTTCCCTTAAACAACCACTTACAAATCCTAACTGTCTGCTTGCCTGTGTTCTGTCCCACAGTTCTGAAAACTCTTGTATTTCTCAGAGTCCTTGCATTCTCCCGGATTCTCTGGATTCTCAGTTCTTCAATCTCTCAATGCTGTAAATTTTCAACTCTATGATCTCTGCAACTCTCTGGTCTGCACTTTCCACTCTGCAGTCTCTCTCAATGCTGGCTCTCTCTCAATGTCTGCTGCCTCAATGTCTTTTTTTTTCCTGTTTGTTTGTTTACAGGCTGAAAATTTCTATTTATTTAATTTTCAGCATTGATTTTCACAACAGTTTGAATTACAGATTTTCCCCCCATTTCTACCCATATTCCCAGCCAACTAACATGACCCTTGAGTTTTTCTTCTGGGTATGACTGCTTGTAGAGTTAAGAGAACTATGTTCCAAGCCTGGGGGGATGTGCCAGCTCTACCATACCAGCACTCCTCCTTCCCCAAGAACCCCCAACCTGAACTGGACTTAGATCTTCAGCAGGCTCTTCCCTCCTGCTCTGATCTGCCACTTAATTCCTCCCACCAGGTGGGCCTGGGGCCAGAAGCAACCACAGCTGTAGTTCTGTAGCTGCCCCACCTCCTCTGCCCCCAGGGTGGTGGCCAAACCACAAACTCCTTTTTAAACTCTGTCCCCAGAAGCTTTTCCCACTAACCTTCTCTGTTGTCTTTGGTGTTTGTGGGTTAAGAAGTCTGGTAACTGCTGCAGCTCGCTCATTCAGGGTGATAGGACCCACTCCAACCGGCTCCTGGTCTCGTTTGTCTGCACTGCCCACGCTGGGCTCTGCTCCGCTCCCAGCTCTGTGTGGGATAGCCCTCACCCAGAGACCACCCAAGCTGTCCTGGGCTGGAGCCCTGCTTCCCTCTGCTATTTTCTGGGTTCTGCAGTTCTAGAATTGGTTCAGAGCCATTTTTATAGGTTTTTGGAGGGTCTCTGTGGGGAGCTTACCTGCCTCAATATCTTCTTGATGTCTGCTTCTCAATTCTGCTTCTATCATACTCCTCTTTCCTTTCTTTCTTTCTTTCTTTCTTTCTTTCTTTCTTTCTTTCTTTCTTTCTTTCTTTCTTTCTTTTTCTTTCTTTCTTTCTCTTTCTCTCTCTCTCACTTTCTCTCTCTCTCCATTTTTTCTTTCTTTTTTTCTCTTCCTCTCTCTCTACTCTCTTTACTAAGTGCTTTAAAATTTTAATGATGAAACTTGGGCTCAAAGAAGTCCTCTGAGAAAGTATATATTCCACCCCTTTCTTCACAGGGATGGCTAGAACTATATATGTGTTTAAATTTGGCAATATATTGATAGTTTGGGGATTTTTCCCTCACTTTTTCATTTCTTTCTTATAAGAACTATGAGAGTCAGTGTGGTATAGTAAAATGAACTAGCATCAAATCAAAGAAGACATGAGTTCAAATCTTGCATTGGACATATAGCAGCTGTTTGTCTCTGGGCAAGTCCTTTAATGTCTCTCAATTCACTCAGCTGCCCTTGAATACCATAAATTGTTGAGAAGGTTTATACTTGCTTTTTTGGCATATTTTTTTTCTTAATTTAGAATTTTTGATGTCCAAGAAATCAAAATTCCAGTCACTTTTCTAGAGGGCTTTATTTTGTTGAAAGGGGAAGGGGAAGATTAAAATGAGATAAGTAGATATAGTCCCTGCACTGATCACTTTCTAGAACATACTTTAAATCCCATTTTTGTAAATCTATGTTAATTCAAAATTTGAACTTGACATTGCAAAGTCAATTCTTTGTCAAGTCAAATTTTTTGTTACTAAATACCTTTGGTGACTTTATCAGTGATCACCCCTATCTTTAATGAATGCAGTGAAGCATTTTATCTCTACAAACCAATATCGTAATTCAAATCACAAAGTAGATACACATATACTTATTTGGGGTTATCTCCCTAGAGTGCTTTAAAGCTCTTGTCACACATCTCATTTGATCCTCACAAACCTTTGAATTGTATACTATTTTGTTCTTTGGGTACCTAGCGGTTGCAATGGATAGAGAACTAGGATTGAAATTAAGAAGATCTGAGTTCAAATGTAGTCTCAGATATTAGCTATTTGGCCTTTGGCAAGACTCTCAAGTTCTGTCTCTCAGTTTTCTCATCTATGAAATGGGGGTAATAACAGCTCCAATATCCCATACTTGTTGGAGGACCAAATGAGAGAATAATTGCAAAGTGCCTAGAACAGTGCCTGGCATTCAGTAAGTGCTAAATAAATGTTAGCTAATATTTTATTTTTTTATTATGTTTCCTATTTTATGGATGAAGAAACTGACATTTGGAGTAGTTAAGTGATATGCGTGTAGTCACATGAGAAATAAGTGTCTGAAGAAAGATTTACATCCAGGTCTTATTGACTTCAAATTCATTGTTTTTCCCACAATGTAACAATGTTTCTCTACCCTTTTAGTTTTAGCTAAAACAATCCAGGGAACGATATTGAAAGGAAGGAAAGGAACAAATATTAATTGAGTGATTCAGCCAGGCACTGAGCTAAACACTGAAGATACCACATATAAGCACGGAATTAAGTCCTTAAGAAGATTAAATTCTATCAGAGAATGATGACACTCAGAGGGGAGAAGAAAATTGGGTCCGAGGGATGAAGATAAATGTAGAGGATCATTGTTTTGAAGACTTGAAATTTAAGAGCCTTGTTGAGAGGAGAATGAGGGCTGGCTGGCTGGGGCCTGTCTAAACAGTGGAAGCCAAAGTCAGAACTCACCATTGGATGAGCAGAGAAGAAGCCTTGCTGCTTTGAGGTATATTCCTTGGAGAAAAGACCTTTGGCACAGTTGGACATTTCAGCATGAGGAGGCAATAGTACCTAATGGTAATCCCAGGATGAGACAGTAGCTGAGGTACAGTTTAGAAGACTAGAAAATCAGCAGCAAAGCTGGGAGGGATTTAGAGGCTGGTAAGCTTTGGCTCATCCTCAGAATTAGGTCCCCAGGAACTTGGGTATTTTATGGATTCACTTCATATCAAATCCTGAATAACTTGATATTTTCTAAGACAAAAATCCATATTTGTCATATATATATATATATATATATATATATATATATATATATATCCTAATATTTTAGTTTGAGGTCAAGACCAATGTTGAACTGTCTTTTCCTTGATAGATATACTGCAAATGCTCAAGGTTTTCACCATGATCAGTGTTGGATCCTCCTTCTTCCCTTATATATTCTCATTCTGGGATTTAGTTCCAAATCCAGTGTTTACAGGGGCCTCTCTATTCCTCTTTGGGTTACATTCAGTCATTTTTCAGACTCATGTTTGTATTCATTTTTTTCAGCATTTGCAAAAGTGTATTCTTTAAGGATGACCCACCTCTGACCGGACACAGTATGCATTTCATCTCCTTTTCAATGCAGTGTGTTCAAGATCAATCATGGGGCCATTTATACTGTCATATCATTTTCTAATTCATTAGCTTCAAACTGGAAAGTATTATGAAAGTTTTACTTTTTTCTAATAAAATCATAACTAGCATCAATTTCCTGCTAGGTTTATAGTAAGAATCAGCAAAAAATAATACATAAAGAACTGGTCTCAGAACCAAAAATGTCAGGCTAATCCTATCTCTGGAACATTCTGGCTTTGTCACCTTTGGCAAGTCATTTAACCTCTCGAGGCAATAGGCCATTAGTTCTGAAAATGTGGTTTAGTGATCTTTAGGGGAGATGTTTTCAGGGGGACAAGGGGGGGTCAAATGTATTTTCATAATAATAATAAGACATTTCAGTTTCTAATACAGTAAATATTAAGAGATATAACCCACATTAACCAAAAGTCTTTGGGGTGTCTACAATTTTTAAGAATGTATAGGGCTTCAGCGAACAAAATGGTTAATCACTGTTGCCATTATCTAACCATAGAAATTGTAGAAATGGAGTCAAGATCAATTAGTAGTGATTCTTTTCATGATGCAAAAATACCCTGTATCAAAGAAAGCAATGTTTCAGGCCCTAAACCTGTTTGTAGCACTACAGTAGCCACTGGAGAATCCAGGCATGAATAAGATATGGATCTTATTTCTTATAAAGATTAGTCTAGTGATGCCAATAAAAACATCATTATTGTCTTAACCCATTTCAACAAACATTTATTAAATACTTCCAATATTCAAAATATTGTGGTATTCACTGAGTATACAAAGACGAATAATTGTTATTTTTTCCTTCGTGGAGCTTAAAATCCAGTAAGAACAGAGGAAACTATATCAATTCTCATATACACAAATTGCTATTGTTTTGTCTTTTACAATCCTATTAGGCTCTTCTTGACCCATAGGAGGTTTTCTTGTCAGAGATACTGGAGTGGTTTGTCATTTCCTTCTAATGCTAATTTTACAGGGGGGGAAAGTGAGGCAAACACTTTTAAGTCACATGCCCAAGGTCACACAGTGAGTGTCCAAAGCCACATAGAATCTTCAGAGTGACAAAGATGTGGACCTCATGTATTTTTTTCTTCCCTTTGCACTATAATTCTACCAACCTTTGGCTTCAGATCATAAAAATTCCTAGTATTTTTAGAGCTTTCAAGTATGTCTTCTTCCCTAATATCACATTTCTATGCCCCTTGAACATAGAAGCTCTTAATAAATCCAATTGTAATTAATTAAACCAGGTTGGTCAGGATTACTCTACCATTTGATGCCTTTTTCATGCAACTGATAGGCTGATAATAAAAATCATAGTAATTTAGTCTTGAGTGAACGCCTACGGTCATTCAAAAAAAAGTACACAACCACTCTTATTAGCCCTTCCCAGAAATATAAAGGCCTAGCTTAGTTTGCTCCCCAGTTGTCACTAAAGGCTCCTGAAGTCCTGAGTGGATAATTAAATGTGTTTGTACAAATCAACCTGCTTCTGCTGCCTTCAATAATCATTGGGGTTGGGGATGGGATTTAATATGGAACCCAGCATTGGAACAGCAATGTCCTTCAACAGAGGTACTGTCAGGAAGCGGAAAAACTCTGCAGTTTCTCTTACATTAGGATCTCAAGGGAAGATGGAGGGTTGAGAAATAGAGAGAAGGGGAATGTAATTGTTTTAAAGTAAATGCTAAAAGACATAGAATATGACACATCACCCTAATATTCTTGCACATATACACTGATACAGGTAATGTTACTATGAATATTTTTAGCAGTAAATGATGTATTTGTGTTTGGTTACTATGGATCCTCCCCCATAACTAGAAGAATCATATTTCATATTACCTGTGATATATATTTGAGAAGCATATTTGTACTTAACTACTCAGGAATCATTTACCTTGAATTTATATATAAGTTATTTAAAAATCGCAGGGTCACAGATCTGGAATTGAGCTTTTTAACAATTGCCTAATCCTGTTGTCTCATTTTATAATATAGGAAATGAAGGACCAGAGAGGTATCATTTGCCATTAGTCACACAGATAAGAAAAGGCAGCAGTAGGATTTGAAGGTAAGTCCACCAATTCTAAATCTACTCTTTCTTCCAACTCCACCAAGTGGTCTCAATGGAGTGTATTTTGGGCTAGACTGAGTAAGCATGGCATACATTCATGTCCCATCTAACACTGAACAAGTCACTTAACCTCTCTTCACCTCAGTTTCCTTATCTATAAAATATAGATAATAAAAAAATATCTACCACAATAAGTTGGTTTGAATATCCAATGAGGTAACATAAAGATTTGAAAGATGAAAGCTTCACAAATTTTAAAGCAATATAAAAGTTGGGGTTTTATTTATATATACTTTAATCCTCATTTTTCTATTTTATTTGAGATGGGAATAGTTTTAGAACAAGTCATTTTCCCATTTTATTATTTTAAGTTGTATGTTGGACAGGAGATGATATAATCACTTTTTACAGTTGAAGGGAAAGTGTTGTGATGGATGTTCACTTTCTGTAGATTCCATGAAGATTAATTTTCATGACAGCATAAATAATGGACAGAACAACAGGGACTATGCATAGTTCTTGTGTGCAGTGGGTTTTCCTGCTTCCCACTAGGTCTCTATATTTTGAGAGATGCTCATTCCATATACTTTGGAAGTTATTAATGTAGTTTGGCCACATTTATTAAAAAAAACTCACTTAAAAAATTTCTACACATCCATCATGGCATATGTCCCGGTAATTGTGTATAACTGTTTTGTCATTAATATATTAACAAATCCAAAAGTTTAATTGTTGAATTTGGAGAGAGAGTTGGACTTATATTTGTAATATTGGGTTTGTCATCTCTTAGTTTATGTAGACTAGTGAGATGATGATGATGATGATGATGATGGGATTAATTTAAAAATTAATAACGCTGACCCTAAGAAATAAAATACAGACTATATACACAATTGAATATAAATTTCTTGTAAGTGGGGAATGCTATATATTCCTTGTTATCTATAGAACCTTGCCCAGTGTCTTGCACTTAATAGGAATTAAATAAATGCTTATTAAAATTAATTGCATTGAATGCGAGCCTGCTTTATGCTTTTTATTCCCCGACATGCCATGTTCTATTCACCAGGAGAAAATATTGAATTTATGGAAAATATTTGAGTATGAAAAGGAATTCCACTTTTTAAAAAATCCAATGAAAGTTTTAGATGCCTACAATAGGGTTGCTTTCAGGGTTGCAGGGTACATTAGGCTATATTTTCCTTCTGGTAATGAATTGGTCTAAGCAGTACTTCCCTCAGTAGCTGGAGTTATTTACTTCAATATAAATTAAATTTGCTTGTCTTGCTTCATACCAAAAGGTTTGCATACAAATTTCTTCCTGTTTCAGTGAATGGCACCTTGGCTCTTTGCTCTCAGTGATATGATTCCACAAGAATAGAGTCATTTTGCTCATTTAGAGGACTTTTTTCTGAAAAGCTCATTTTATCCCAAACAGAGAACAATCAAACGAACTATTGGCCATTCCATTTCTAAAATATAGCCTTATCCACTTTTTTTTTTCTTTTAAACAAGGTGAATGCCATTTCCTTTAATTGGTGGCAGATTGAATGTGATTGACTCAAAGTATACAAGGTTGTATGTACATGGGGGAAGGGAGGAAAATACTTCCATTTCTTGACAAAAGAGTTAATGGGTCTCAAAAAGAGAGACTCTAATAAGTAAGATACTACTTTCTCTTTAAGTATTTTTCAAAATAAATTTTTTTATATTTGGTAATCTTTTTAAGTCTCTTTTTAAAAATTCTTATAAATCCTTTTATGTTATTATTTTAATCAGGGTATAATAATGTGAGAACTGGATAATGAGCTTAGACCTGGAAAGAATTTTAGAGGTCATTCAGTCTGATAACTGTATTTTAAAAAGTGAGGAAATTCATTCCCAGAGATGTGTTATTTGCCCAAGGAGAAAATAATATAATCAATATCAGAAGCAGGATTTACATGCAACCTCCAGAGCCAGATGAAGGGTGCTGCATTGCCAGTAAATAAAACAAACTTAATGCACATTTTTGAACAGAAGTAGGGAATGATGTCCATATTGGGGAGAAGGAAAGGAAAAAAAGGTTAATTGTAAATTTGACGTACTAGAGGAAAATACTATCAGAAGTCATTGGAATTCAGATCTCTGAATGTATCAGTACTGGTTTCACAAGACTAATGGCAAAACCTTTTGAAGAGAATTGGTAGACTATAGGTGATGCAAGTGGCATATGCTGTCAGATAGGGTTTTCTTTGCATAACTATTTCTTTAACTACAAAAGAAGTTTCTATGAAAGAAAGGGATGGTACTAGGAAATAGAAGTGTTGCAAATAATATCAATGAAATATTTGGAATTTATTGAAATATGAACCCTTATACATAATTAGAGGTAAAATTCCATGAGAATCACATCAATTGGAAGGGCTACACTTTCCCCCTCCATGTAATAAAACTATATAGTAATTATAACAGTCTTCATGATTGTGTTGAATTTTAGATAGTATTTAAAAATCCTTCATCTAATGCCATTTCTTCTATATCTTGCTTTTTAAGTACCTTCATTATGTCTTTTCTTAAAGAGTAAAAGTAGCCTTCAAAGAGGTGGCCTGAGGTCAAGTGAATCCCCTTCTCAAGTAGACTATGAAGTCTGGAATCATTTGAACTAGATTAAGGGTGGGGGAGAAGGTATTAACCCTTGAAAAAAGTTTATGAGGTTTTCATCATTTTCTGTCTTTTCTCCCCCATCCAGAGTAACTTCAGTGAAATTACTAAAACAAAGATCATATCTATCTTCTTCCCCAACAGTGGGCAATACTATCTTTCCTTTCAAAGGTACCCAATGTACAATATGGTTATCAGACAGTCCAATAAATAATTATTAAGTGTCTCTTATGATGTTAGACACTGTCTATAAAGAACGATAAAAAGTTTGTTGGTGCATGGTCAAATAGCTTGCAATCTATTGAAAGAGGAAACATACAAACCACTATGTACAAACAAACTATATACAGATTAAATCAAAAGAAGTCAGCAGAGAGAAAACATTACTTTTAAGGCAGATCATGACTAAGATTTTAATGGGGGCTTTAAAGAAGACAGGAAAGGAAGGCAGCCATTATAAGGAAGAAGAGTATTGCAGTCATGGATGACAACCATGGAAAATGCCCAAAGTCAGGACATGAAGTGCATTGTTCAAGGAACTGTAAGAAGACCAATGTCACTGGATTGCAGAGTACAGAGAGGGGCTTAATTAAGTTTGGAAAGGTAGGGGTTGTCATAAATGAAGGGCTTTGAATCCCAAATGGAGGATTGTATATTTGATCCCAGAGGTGACAGGGACTCCACGGTTTGTGAAGTAAGGTCTGACATGGTCCAACCTGCACATTAGGGAGAGCACTTTGACAGATTAATAGATAATGGACCTGGGTGGAGAAGTAGTCAGACCCACGAGCAGGCAGTTAAAATCATATCAGGCAAATTATCCCCACCTCTGAAAACCCTTGAACCACCAAAGACATAAAAATGCACATTAATAAATATAAAAATATGGAATAATTAATTATAGCACATCTATAACACACAGGTATTCCCCAGAAAGATAAAGATCAATCTGTGCAACTGTCAAAATAAATCTCTCATTTTCATCTCAAGCTTGCATTGTCAGACCAAACCAGAAGGTCTCTAACTTGGCTAGTCAAGGTAAAACTTGAGCTTTCTTATTTCTTTCAGGTGCAACATCCTTCTGGAAGTGGTGGTTTTCTTTTCAGATTAGCGGTGATGTGGGGTTCATCTAATTCAAGGCTGTCTGAGCTTGACTCAGAAAGTCTTGAGTTCAGAACCCATGAGAATGTGCAACAGTCTTTCTGCTTCAAATATGTCTATATTGACACCTTATTTCTTATGTCACTGAATAATTTGACAGTCTACTGAAGGTTACAGAGCCTTTGTTAGAATGATGTGTTTAAATACAAAAAATAGTATTATGGGGTAATAAAATAACCTTTAAAAATTTTGAGATTTAAAAAAATCCCATCTTAATTCATAGATCCCCTTAAAATTATCTGCAAATCCAGGTCTTTCAACCCATGGTTAAGATTACCTTCATTGCAGGGGTGGAGCCATGGTGGCAGCATGAAAACAGCATCTTACCGGAGCTCTCTCACAAGGTCTGTCATATTCCTATAAAAAAGTAAATTTGAGCATGTTTGAGAGAGCTAGAAACCGTGAGTAGTCTGAGTAGGGTAAATTTCCAAGCTGGGAGAGTCTGAAAGGCCAAAGGCATGAATCTGTAGGCTCGGAGAGTGCTCGGCATGCAGAGCTGCTCCAGCCCAAAGCGGAAGTGGTCGGCCAGGAAACCCACGTGGGAGACAGGCTGGGAGAAAGCTGGGCACCTGAAACTGGCGGAGATCTCCAGGCCTCCCATCACAGGACTGCAGTCTGTGGAAGCGAAGAGAGGCAGCGCAATGCCACTGGCCATAATACTGACCCCTGAGGCTTGCAGCCCAAAGGTTTGAAATGCAGATTCTTGAGCTTCTGGGAGACGTAATGGCCAGGTAAATGGCTCTAATCCCTCCCCCCTGAACCAGAGAATTCCTCATAAAGAAAAGAACGCTGAAACAGAGGAGATAAAGTGTGGTTTCAGTGGCCAAATAGTAGAAGTTCATTAGTCCCAGAGGGGCAGAGCCAGCAGGGGTCAACACCAGGAGCACAGACATAATCTTGCTCCCCTGGGGAAGTACCCAGAACAGCTCAAACAATAAAAAGCTGAGACCATTGCTGAAGAGCAACAGTGCTGGAGAGCACCGCTAGGGAAAGAGACATCAGGGAGCCAGATCCCTCCCCCACATCTCAGGAAACTGACGGCTGTAATTTACAAAGACAACAACTAGACTCACAATCCCAGAATAAGAAAGCTGGGACAGAGTGCCCTGAGCCCATAAAGGCAGATATTTGTTGTAAAGCCAGGAAAAGGCTAACCAACATGAAGAAGAACACAAAAAAAACCGAGGACCATAGATTCTTTTTATGGAGACAGGCATGATCAAAACACCAATTTGGAAGAGGGCAGCAATGACACTATAGATACATCTGATACCTCAAAAGGTGATGTAAACTGGTCTCCAGCCCAAAAAGCATTGCTGGAAGAACTAAAGGAGGACTTTAAAAACAAAATTAGGGAGGTAAAACAAAAAAAAATGGAAAAAAAGGAAAAAATGGAAAAAAAATCCACTGATGAAATCAAGTCCCTAAAGAATAAGATTGGTGAAATGGCCATGGAGATTCACAATCTAAATAGAGAAAATGACACCCTGAAAGGTAAAATCAACCTATTGGAAAAGGAGACTCAAAATCAAAGTGAAAACACTAATTCATTAAAAATTAGAGTTGAGCAAGTGGAAGCTAGTGAATCTATGAGGCACCAAGAAGTAGTAAAACAAAATGTAAAGAATGAAAAAAAAATAGAAAAAAAATGTGAAATATTTGATTGGGAAAACAACTGACCTGGAAAATAGATCCAGGAGAGACAATTTAAGAGTTATTGGTCTACCGGAATTCCACAATGAAAAAAAGAGCCTTGACAGTATTTTCGAAGAAATTATCAAAGACAACTGCCCAGAGGTCCTAGAACCAGAGGGCAAAATAATCTTTGAAAGAATTCACTGATCACCCTCTGAAAGAGATCCCAAACTGAAAACACCAAGAAATATTATAGCAAAATTTCAGAACTACAAAGTCGAGGAGAAAATACTGCAAGCAGCCAAAAAAGAAACAATTCAAATATCGTGGAACTATAGTGAGGATCACGCAGGATCTCTCAGCTTCCACATTAAAGGATGGGAGAAATTGGCATATGATATTCCGAAGGGCAAAGGAACTGGGACTACAACCAAGCAACTAAGCATAATTTTTCAGACAAGGAGATGGACATTCAATGAAATAAGGGAATTCCAGACCTTCCTGATGAAAAGACCAGAACTCAATGGAAAATTTGTTCTCCAAATACAAAACTCAAGAGAGACATAAAAAGATAAACAAGGGGTAAAACCCCCACAAACCTTATTAATCAATAAGGGCAAATTATTTGCATCTTTATATAGGATTATATCATGTTATGTATGTTTTATATACATACATATATATGTCAGTCTTGAGAATAGTACAGCTACTATGACAATTGAAAGGGATACACATAGATTGTGAATGCCTGTATAAAATAACTCATATAAGGATTAAAAAAAAAACATAAGTAAGAGTTGTAAAGGGAGGGCTCTGAGAGAAAAGATAAGGAGGTAGTAGAAAAGGGTAAATTGCACCAAATGAAGAGGCACAAAAACATATTATAGTAGAGGGAAAGAAGGGAGGGAGAAGAGCAGTATTTGATATTTACTGTCATCTGATCTGGTTCAAGAAGGGAATAACATACCCTTATAAGTATAGAAATCTAACTTGTCCACCAGGAAGTAGGAGGGGAAGGGGGGGAAATGAGGGGGTGGTCAGAAGGGAGGGGAGAAGTAGCACGTGGGAAACGGTAAGATAAAGGAGGGGAATAAAGAGGGAGGGTAAACTGAGGAAGGCGGGAGTCAAAAGCAAAACTTTGTTGAGGAAGGGAAGGGGAAAGGGAGAAATAAAAGCATAAATGGGGAAACAGGATGGAGAAAAAGACACAGATAAAAATCATAACTGTGAACGTGAATGGGATGAATTCTCCCATAAAAAGGAAGCAGATAGCAAAATGGATTAAAAACCACAATCCTACAATATGCTGTTTACAAGAAACACATTGAAACAGGGGGACACACACAGGGTAAAGGTAAAAGGCTGGATTAAAATATATTGCACCTCAGCTAAAGTAAAAAAAAAAAAAAGCAGTTGTAGCAATCCTAATCTCAGACAAAGCAAAAGTAAAGATAGATTTAATTGAAAGAGATAAGGAAGGACATTATATCCTGCTAAAAGGCACCATAAACAATGAAGCAATATCATTGTTTAATATATATGCACCACGTGGTATGGCATATAGATTCTTAGAGGGGAGGTTAAGGGAGTTACAGGAAGAAATGGACAGCAAAACTATACTATTAGGAGACCTCAACCTCCCCCTTTCTGAACTTGATAAATCTAACCTCAAAATAAATAAGAAAGAAGTTAAGGAGGTAAACAGAATTTTAGAAAAGGCAGATATGATAGACCTCTGGAGAAAACTGAATGGGGATAAAAAGGAATATACTTTCTTCTCAAAAGTACATGGCACATACTCAAAAATTGACCATGTACTAGGGCATAAAAACCTCACCATCCAGTGCAAAAAGGCAGAAGTAGTCAAAGCATACTTTTCAGATCAGGATGCAATAAGAATTATTTGTAACAAAGAACCATGGAAAAATAAGCTAAAAATTGATTGGAAACTAAATAATTTAATTCTGAAGAGTGAGTGGGCCAAAGAACAAATCAGAGAAACAATTAATAACTTCATTCAAGAGAATGACAATAATGAAACAACATACCAAAATTTATGGGATGCAGCAAAAGCGGTTCTTAGGGGAAGTTTTATATCCCTAAATGCCTACATGAATAGAATAGGGAAAAAGGAGATCAATGATCTGGGCATACAGCTGAAAAAGCTAGAAAAAGAGCAAATTGAAAACCCCCAATTAAATACCAAATTAGAAATAATGAAAATCAAAGATAGATTAATAAAATTGAAACCAAGAAAACTATTGAATTAATAAATAAAACAAAGAGCTGGTTTTATGAAAAAAACAATAAAATTGATAAACCTTTGGCCAATTTGATTAAAAAAAGAAAGAAGAAAATCAAATTACCAGTATCAAAAATGAAAAGGGTAAGGTCACCTCTAATGAAGAGGAAATCAAAACAACAATTAGGAATTATTTTGCCCAACTGTATGCCCATAAATTTGACAACCTTAGAGATATGGATGAATATCTACAAAAACATAAACTGCCCAGGTTAACAGAAAAGGAAGTGAAATTTCTTAATAACCCCATATCAGAACAAGAAAGTGAGCATACCATCAATGAACTCCCTAGGAAAAAATCTCCCAGGCCAGATTGTTTTACATGTGGATTCTATCAAACATTTAAAGAACAACTAATTCCTATACTTTCTAGACTGTTTGGGAAAATAGATGAAGAAGGAGTCCTACCAAATTCTTTTTATGACACAAATATGGTACTAATACCCAAACCAGGTACAGTCAAAACAGAGAAAGAAAATTATAGACCAATTTACCTAATGAATAATGATGCTAAAATTTTAAATAAAATATTAGCAAAAAGATTGCAGCAACTGGTCACGAGAATAATACACTATGACCTGGTAGGATTTATTCCAGGAATGCAAGGTTGGTTCAATATTAGGATAACTATTAGTATAATTGACCATATCAACAAAAAAACTAGCAGAAACCATATAATTATCTCAATGGATGCAGAAAAAGCCTTTGACAAAATATAACACCCATTCCTATTAAAAACACTAGAAAGCATAGGAATAAATGGAGCCTTCCTTAAAATTATAAATAGCATCTACCTAAAACCATCAACAAGCATTATTTGTAATGGCAATAACCTAGATGCATTCGCAATAAGATCAGCGGCAAAACAAGGATGTCCATTATCACCCGTACTATTCAATTTGGCACTAGAAACATTAGCTGTAGCAATGAGAGAAGAAAAAGAAATTGAAGGAATTAGGCAAAGAAGAAGCTAAATTATCACTTTTTGCAGATGATATGATGATTTACTTAGAGAATCCTAGAGAATCAAGTAAAAAACTACTTGAAATAATAAACAACTTTAGCAAAGTTGCAGGATATAAAATAAACCCACATAAATCCTCAGCATTCCTATACATTACTAACAAAGCCCAAGAGCAAGAGATAGAAAGAGAGATTCCATTCAAAGCTGCTGTAGCCACTATAAAATATTTGGGAGTCTATAGGGGCAGCTAGGTGGCGAAGTGAGTAGAGCACCGGCCCTGGAGTCAGGAGGACCTGAGTTCAAATTCGGCCTCAGACACTTGACACATGCACTGGCTGTGTGACCTTGGGCAAGTCACTTAACCCCAATTGCCCTGCCAAAAAAAAATATTTGGGAGTCTATTTACCAAGACAAACCCAGGGCCTATATGAACATAATTATGAAACACTTTTCTCATGAATAAAATCAGATCTAAATAAATGGAAAAATATCAGTTGCTCATGGTTAGGCCAAGCTAATATAATAAAAATGACAATTTTACCTAAATTCATCTATACGTTCAGTGTCATACCAATTGGAATACCAAAAAATTGTTTTACAGAACTGGATGAAATAATAACAAAATTCATCTGGAAGAACAAGAGGTCTAGAATATCTAAGGTATTAATGAAACGAAATGTTAGAGAAGGTGGCCAACCATACCAGATATTAAACTGTACTATAGAACAGCAGTCATCAAAACTACCTGGTACTGGCTAAGAAATAGAGTTGTGGATCAGTGGAATAGGATAGGAACACAAGATGGAAAAATCAACATGTATAGCAATCTACTCTTTGGTAAACCCAAAGAGGTCAGCTTCTGGGCTAATAATTCACTATTTCACAGAAACTGTTGGGAAAATTGGAAGATGGTAGGGCAGAACCTGGGCATAGACCAATATCTTACACCATATACCAAAATAAATTCAAAATGGGTTCATGATGTAGGAGTAAAGGCAGATACTGTAAGTAATTTGGGAGAGCAAGGAATAGTTTACTTATCAGATTTATGGAAAAGAAAAGAATTCATGACCCAACAAGAGATAGATAGCATTACAAAATGCAAAATGGATAATATTGATTATGTTAAATTGAAATGTTTTTGTACAAAAAAAGCCAATGCAACAAAAATTAGGAGGGAAGCAGAAAATTGCGCGAACATCTTTACAATTAGTGTGTCTGATAAAGGCCTCATTTCTAAAATATATAGGGAACTGAGCCAAATATATAGGAGTACAAGTCGTTCCCCAATTGAGAAATGGTTAAATGATATGAACAGGCAATTTTCAGAGGAAGAAGTTAAAGCTATCTATAGGCATATGAAAAAATGCTCTAAATCACTACTGATTAGAGAAATGCAAATCAAAACAACTCTTAGATACCACATCTCTCCTGTCAGATTGGCTAAAATAACAAAACAGGAAAATGATAAATGCTGGAGACAATGTGGGAAAATTGGTACATTGTTACATTGTTGGTGGAGTTGTGTACTGATCCAGTCATTTTGGAGAGGAATTTGGAACTATGCCCAAAGGGCTATAGAAGTGTTCATACCCTTTGACCCAGCAATACCACTTCTAGGGTTGTATCCCAAAGAAATCACATAAGCGGGAAAAGAACCCATATGTACAAGGCTATTTATAGCAGCTCTTTTTGTGGTAGCTAAGAATTGGAAATCAAAGGGATGCCCATCAATTGGGGAATGGAATAGTATTGTGCTATAAGAAATGGGGATGATAGGGACTTCATAACAACCTGGAACAACCTACATGACATAATGCTGAGTGAGCGGAGCAGAGCCAGCAGAACATTATGAACAACCACAGATATACGGATTTTGTGAAGGCCAACCCTGACAGACTTTGCTCTTCTCAGCAACATAAGGTACAATGGCAACTCCAAAGGACTCACGATGGAGAATGCTATCTACATCCAGAGAAAGAACTATGTAGTATGAATGCAGATTGAGGCACACTTCATGCTAGCCTTCCCCCCCTTTTTTTCTTCTTTTTCTCCCTTTTTTTGTTTCTGGGTTGTTTTTTTTTTTTGGTCCTGTTTCTTCTTTTGCATGATTCATTTCATTGATCATAGTTCTTCTCCATAACTTGACTAGTGTGTAAATTAATTCAATGCGAAGTTATACGTGGAAGCTATATGGAATTCCATGCCATCTTGGGGAGGGAGGTGGGAAGGGAGGGATGAAAATCTGGAACTCAAAATTGTGTAGAATAGAGTGTTGTAAACCAAAAATAAGAATAAAAATAAAAAAAAACAAATTGAGACTCAAAAAATAAAAAAAAAAAGATTACCTTCATTGCGTCCTTGTATCATATTAGTTCTCTTTGTATTGCCTAAGCTCAAACCAAAAGAATGCCATTGTGGTGTGTGTGTGTGTGTGTGTGTGTGTGTGTGTGTGTGTGTGTGTTTGTATGTCTGTGTGTTGGTGTGTGTGTCTGTGTGTGATTGTATGCTTTCAATGGCAGGTGCATCATCTATACCTGAAATCTAATCTTATCCTATTCAACAAAAGTTATTTAGCAGTATATCTACAGGTAGGAATGTCAATAAATCATTGAACACTTATTTAGGGCCTACTATGTGCCAAGCATGGTGTAAAGCACAGGGAATATAAAAAAGAAGCAAATGGTAGTTCCTTTCTTCAAGGAGCTTACAAACACTGTAGGACAATTTGTGTGTGTGTGTGTGTGTGTGTGTGTGTGTGTGTGTGTGTGTTTCTTCATGCTTACATATACATTCATTCACATTGGAGAGATTGGGCAGAGAACAGTATAAAATACGTATAATCCAAGCTGAGTCTTAAAAGACGTTAAGGACTTTTCGAAGTGGCTAAGGTGGGGAGTACCTAACACATATTGGGAATAGGCTACCTACAAATGTTTGGAGATGGGAGATGGGTTGCTGAGGTCAAGGAATAGAATCAATGTGAGTTTAACTGAAATGTAGCTTCCTCATCTCCGTTTGTTGACATCTTTCTCTTTCTTTAATGCTCAGTGCAGGTGCCACCTCTTCTCCAAAGTTTTCCTCAATCCTCCATCTGAAAATCTGAAGGCATGAATTATGTTGCTCAGATTTTCCAGGAGAATGAAAATTTTCAGGATTCTTCCATTGTCCCTTTCACATAATGTTTCTATCACATTCAGTTTTGCACCTTTGTCACCTCTAGTAGATCGCAAATTACTGAAGTACAGGGACCCTCTCATTGTTCATTTGCGTCCCAAGTACCTAGCACCTAGTGTTTTGCAGGTGATGGATGTTTCACAAATGACTACTTTATTGAATTCATCAATTCAACAAAAAGTAAATGCTTTCTGCCCTTTCAGTTGAAGGCAGGGGTTTAGCCTGCCATATTTCTCAATGGTCCTATTGTAATGCTGATATTGCCAAAAGGCTAACAATAACTGATGTTATTAACTTCCTACCTAAGCTCCAAATCACTAGGAAGTGATTTGCCTCCTGTTAGTACTGCCTCCTTTGTTCATGTCATGGAGAGAGTTTAGTTATTAAGCAGAAAGATAAAACTGAGAACCCACAATGCTTCTTAGAGTATTAGGCTTAACTCAGAGGATTAAAACCTCTGCAATGACTTTGGACTTATAAATGGTGCCATCTTTTTCCTTGAGGGAGTAGATAGAGGCCCTTCTGAAGCATATAGCTTTGAAGGTTTCTACCATCTTCAAGAAATGGCTCATCTTTTTCTGATTTCTGACAGAGAGTCCTGGGGGAGCAGGGAAAGAGCTTAAGGGAAGACAGGACATATAGCAATTAGCCCAAGAAGCGCAGCATAACATTTTTGGAAAGAGTAATGGACATTCAATCATTAGAGTCCTTTTTCCTCCTAGAGCCTCAGTTTTCCCATCTTCTAACTAAGAACAATAATGCCAGTAGCAACATCCCTATAGATTCTGATAACCTAGAATATTTGAAGTACAGTCAAAATCTGAAATCACTATCAAAGTTTGAATTATGATCATCATGTTTGTATACCCAGGATATAAAGGCAACTAGGACTCTAGCAGAGTAAGGGACAAATGCATGTGGCCTCTAATCATAGAAGGCAGAGTGGGCAACTGAAAACTTTCAAGTGAGATGTATTACCATCTCCATAAGGCAAATCAAGCATGAGCCCCTCTGAGGCAGGAAAGTGAAGATCATGTCTGCTGAATTTGTAAAATGTGACAATGCCAGTGAACTATTAACGGAATGGAAAGGCAGTCTTGAGGAATGAAGTCAGAATCTAAAAGTGAGCATCAGAGGTGGGGCTTTTCTCCTTTACTATCATTTTAGATGCTTGATTGAAAAGCAACTGAGTAGCAAAAGGCCTGTAAATGATTGTAAATTACCAAAAAAAAATTCAATACTAGAAGCTGTTATTCCTTGAACATGAAGGGGTACTCACATCCAAAGGACCAATAAACACATATTCCCCTGTATTCTTATTTGCACCAAATATCCATCCTCTACTGGCTTTTTGACTTTGTTTCTCATGCCTGTAGTATTTTCCCTCCTAACCTTCACTTCATGTATTCCATAACTCCCTTCAGGGCCTAGTTCAAACATTATTTCTTTCAAGAGATTTTTTTTCTAATTCCTTTTCCCCCAAAATCACTGTGTAATTATTTCATATAAATACTGCATTTGCATTTCTGTGAACATGCTGAATCCCTCTAATAGTTTGTAAGCTCCTTGAGGTAAAGGATTTTGTTATTTTTGTATCTCTGTCAGCAGAACCTACAGTCTCTGGGACCTTAAACAAACTTCCTAAATGCCTGTTTGACTGAGTGATTAAATGAATGTCAGTTGGTCATATGGTCAGCCTATTTAAAAGGGTACCATTCAGGTGTTTCCCTGAGGCTAGTAAGTATTATATTGTTTTATTGTAAATAAGAAGGACTGAAAAAATGTTTTAGGCCAAATAAAATAAAGTTCATTTAGCATATGGATCATAAATGTAAGGAGTTTGTGACCTGAAAGGGTTCTATGATTTTGAAATAAGAAGTCTTAAGAGTAAGTTAGCCAGGTAGTGTAATGAATAAAAAATTGGGCTCATACTTAAAAAGACCTAATTCCAAATCATGCTTCAAACAAATAATATCTTTGTGTCTCTGAGCAAGTCATTAATGTTTGTCTGCCTTAGTTTTCCTTAACTGAAAAGGGGGGATAGCAATATCACCTACCTCTCAAGGTTGTTGTTAAAATCCAATGAGATATTTTTATAGTGTTTAGCATAGTGCCTGGCACATAGAACTTAGTAAATTCTTGTTTCCTCTCCTGTCCCCTCAAGGGTTCAGGCAAAACAACAAAAGTTAGAACTATGGTTACTTGCCAGGTTAGGAAAGCAGAATTACCAATTTACTATCATGCTCCCTAACTGTTCTTTTCTATTCACTTTCAGAGGTCAGAATAATTAGCCCAACATACTACAGCATCATTTTTAGCAACATGATTAAATGTGAGGCATCTCAACATAACTGAGAGTGCTAGGACTGAATTTAGGAATGGCCAGATTTCATCAGTAAGATGGACGCAATAATAGCACGCTACTTACAGGATTATTGGAAAGATGAAATAAAATAATTTACAAAAAGTGATTTACACACTTTAAATGCTATATAAATACAATTATTATTACTATTATGAGTATATGCTATAAGTTTTGATCTGAAATACTTTCCAATTATGTTTGTTTTAAATCATATCAATCTCCCAACTAGAATATATCATGAAAAGACATAAGTAACATCTGTTTGTGGAAGGTTTTTCATAAGTATGAAGAAATTTAGAAAAGCTAGAAAAACCAATGCTAGAAACTAGGAATTAAAAAAAAGTGATAAGATTCCAGTGAATAGGAAAAAAGTAATCAATCCATACCCCCCAATTGTAAAGCATAATTCTGTATTCCACAGAATAATTATTGCTTCTAAATACAGGTCTAAGGCAACCTTCTATCTGACCAGGAACAAATTGGTGTTGTTAAGCTGTGTTAAGAGGTGTGAAAATTCCCTTTATTCCGACTTAGTTAATACATGTGTTATCTTTCTGGAATATGTATTCGAAACTTTAAAAACCTACCATTATCCATTAATTTCTGCTTATTCAGTTTTAAATATGCATGTTGGAAGAAATTATACCGCCATAAGTTGTATTAAATATTCCCTTAATATCTTTTAAGTCATACATAGGAAAGTGAAGGCTGAGGGCCATAGACAGCATTTCCATTCTTTCTTTGGTGGAGCCATCAGAAAAGAGAAGAGGATATAAGAAGTTAAAATCTTGCATGGTAGAGCAGAATTTAGGTTTCTTAACCATTGTTTAAAATCCTAAAATGTGGGCTTTTAAAAAGCTAAAGCAAATTTTTTTATTTTTAATACCTTTTATATTTAATATTTTTAGTTTTCAGCGTTTATTTCCACAAGGTTTTTAATTACAAATTTTCTCCCCATTTCTACCCTCCCTCCACTCCAAGATGGCATATATTCTGATTGCCCTGTTCCCCAGTCAGCCCTCCCTTCTGTCACCCCACTTCTGCTCATCCCCTTTTCCCTCACCTTCTTTTAGGGCAAGATAGATTTCTATGCCCCATTGCCTGTATATCTTATTTCCCATTTGCATGTAAAAACAACTTTTTTTTGAGCAGTTGCTTTTAAAACTATGAGTTCCAAATTCTCTCCCTTCTTCTCTCCCTGTCTACCCTCCCTAAGAAGGCAAGCAATTCAACCTAGGCCACATGTTTATCATTATGCAAAACACTTCCAAAATACTCATGTTGTGAAAGACTATCTATATTTTGCTCCCTCCTATCCTGACCCCGTTTATTCAATTTTGTTTCCCAATGATCCTGTCCCCTTTTGATAGTGTTTGCTTTTAATTACCTCCTCCCCCTATCTGCCCTCCCTTCTATCATCCCCCCCATTTTTATCTCCTTCTTTCCCATGATGTAAGATACGAAATTGAGTGTGTATATTATTCCCTCCTCAGGGCAAATTCAATGAGAGCAAGATTCACTCATTCTCCCTCACCTGCCCCATCTTCCCTTCTAATGAACTGCTTTTTCTTTCCACTTCCATGTGAGATAATTTACCCCATTCTATCTCTCCCTTTCTCCCTCTCTCAATATATTCCTCTCTCATCCCTTAATTTGATTATATATATGTACATGTATATGTTTATTCCCTATTCCCTTCAGCTATCCTAATACTGAAGTCTCACAAATTATAAACATCATCTATCCATGCAGGAATGTAAACAAAACAGTTCCACTTTAGTAAGTCTCTTATGATTTCTTTTTCTTGTTTACCTTTTTATGCTTGTCTTGATTCTTGTGCTTAAAAGTCAAATTTTCTATTCAGCTCTGATCTTTTCACTGAGAAAGCTTGCAAGTCCTCTATTTTATTGAAAATCCATATTTTGCCTTGGAGCATGATACTCATTTTTGCTGGGTAGGAGATTTTTGGTTTTAATCCTAGCTCCATTGACCTCCAGAATATCACATTCTAAGCCCTTAGATCCCTTAATGTAGAAGCTGCTAGATCTTGGGTTATCCTCAATGTGTTTCCACAATACTCAAATTGTTTCTTTCTGGCCACTTGCAGTATTTTCTACTTGATCTGGGGGTTCTGGAATTTGTTGACAATATTCCTCGGAGTTTTGCTTTTTGGGATCTTTTTCAGGAGGTGATTGGTGAATTCTTTCAATTTCTATTTTAACCTCTGTCTCTAGACTGTCAGGGCAGTTCTCTTCAATAATTTCTTGAAAGATGATACCTAGGCTCTTTTTTCGATCATGGCTTTTAGGTAGTCTAATAATTTTCAAATTATCTCTCCTGGATCTATTTTCCAGTTGGTGGTTTTTCCAATGAGATATGTCACATTGTCTTCCATTTGTTCATTCCTCTGGTTCTGTTTTATAATATCTTGATTTCTCACAAAGTCACTAGCTTCCACTTGTTCCAATCTAATTTTTAAGTTATTATTTTCTTCAGTGGTCTTTGGAACCCCCTTTTCCATTTGTCTAATTATGCCTTTCAAGTCATACTGCTCCTCATTGCCTTTTCAGAGCTCTTTTGACATTTCAGTTAGTCTATTTTTTAAGGTTTTATTTTCTTCAGTTTTTTTTCGGGGGGGGTCTCCTTTAGCAAGTCATTGATTTGTTTCTCATAGTTTTCTCACATCACTCTCATTTTTTTTCCCAATTTTTTTCTACTTCTCTTACTTGCTTTTCCAAATCCTTTTTGAGTTCTTCCATGGCCTGAGACCAAGTCATGTTTTTCTTGGAGGCCTTTTATGTAGGCTATTTGACTTTGTTGACTTCTGGCTCTATGTTTTGGTCTTCTTTGTCACCAAGGAAAGATGCCAAAGTCTGAGTCTGAATCTGAGACCATTTTCTTTTCCTGTTCACGGCCAACTAGTTGACCCTTGAGCTTTTCATTGGGGTTTGACTATTCGTAGAGTAGAGAGTACTTAGTCCCAAGCTTGAGGGGCTGTGCTATTGTTTTCAGAGCTATTTCTACACAGCAAGCTCTGCCACACCAGCACTCCTTCTCCCCAAAGAACCACCAGCCAGACCGTGACTGAGATCCAAGCAGGTTCTGCATTCCTGCTCAGATCTGCCACCTAATTCCTCCCACCAGTTGGGCCTGGGCCCAGAAACATGTGCAGCTGATGCTCTGGAAGGAGCCTTAGAGCTGCACCACCTCCACTGCCCCTGGGGTGGTGGCCCACTGTCAACTCCTTTCATTATGTCCCAGAAGGTTTCTTCCACTAACATGTTCCATTGTCTTTGGTGTTTGTGAGTTAGAAGTCTGGTAACTGCCATAGCTCACTGGTTCAGGGCACTACAGCCTGTTCCAACCGGCTTCCGGTCTGGTTGGTCCAGGCACAGCCCATGCTGGGCTCTGCTCTGTTCTGCTCCCAGCTCCATGTGATAGACCTTACCCAGCAACCATCCAGGCTGTCCTAGGCTGGAGCCCTGCTTCCCTCTGCTATGTTCTGGGTTCTGCAGTTCTATAATTTTTTCAGAGCCATTTTATAAGTGTTTGGAGGAACCTGGGAGAGAGCTTTAGGCAAGTCCCTGCTTTCTGGCCACCATCTTGCCTCCATCCCCCCAGCAAAATTTTTATGAAGATGGGAAAGGTGTGTTTAGCAGAAAAATTACCCTTCTAATTATGAGAACTTTCAATGAACCAAGGTAAGCCAGCTCTTAACTATTTAATTACAGGTACTGTAAGGACAGCTGGATAATGGAGTGGATCAATCATTAGGAGCACCTAATTTCAGATTTGGCCTCAGGTAATAACTGTATGATCCTGGGCAAGTCACTTTATCCTATTGCCTTGGTTTCCTCATCTGTTAAATGATCTGGAGAAGGAAATGGCAAATCACTCCAGTATCTTTGCCAAGAAAACCCCATGTGGGGGTCAGAAAGAGATGGACAGAATTGAAAAATGACTAAACAACAATAATAAGAAAGTGGGTAGGGTAGAAGACATTGAATTTTTAAATAGATTTTGCTGACCTTGAATGTTTTGATACTTCTGTGACCCATGATTTATTTATGTTAATCTTCCCTCTACAGATGAAGAATGTGATACATACCCATCTTCTCCTATTATTCAACTCTTGTTCATATCTGATTTTATGTGAAAGAGGATTCACTCCCTGTGCTAGAGGACTTCTAAATCTATTGCTGTTTCATTCCTTCTAAGTTGGGATCAAGTTAAAAGAAAATGAGGACTTAGACTTTCTGCACTATTGGCATTAGAGAATTTCATTTTGTGTGTGTGTCAGTCCAGTTCTCTTAATCAGGTCTCAAATTATTGCAAAGCAATTGATTTTTCTTTCTTACTGCTGTTCTGTTAAACAACTTATTTCTGAGCCATTAAATGGAGTGGAAGTATGAAAAATACAGTGAGTGGAACTATCTTCTTTTGTCTAACCAATTAATTAACACAAATATGGCTTATGAATATTTAAATAATTATCTGGCCTTCTGTGCCACTGAAATAATGATTTGTTACAATAATAAAAAGTCTAAGCTTTTGTTGTTGGTCAATTGTCTTTTCTGATGTGTGGTGGTTGTTTGTTCTAGATTGTTTCATCTAATCTTAAAGAAAATCCCTAAGGAAGAGTCAAACAGGATGGGGTGTGACTCTCATCATTGCATACAATACCAATGTTGCACATTGTTCCATCGGAGTATTGCACTTATAATAATTAGCAGGAAGATGGTGTTAATAAAATCAAAGTCAGAAATCTGAACCCTTCTTAGGGCTCCCAACCTCTAACTAAGGAAGAGATTTGTATGAAGTTGAGCCATGCTGTACTTCTCCATATGTGTTTCGGTCGATCCAAGGTCCAAATGAAGACTATGCTTTTTTTCATTAGAATCCCTTATCTTTATTCAAACAAAACAAAAACAAACAACCATTTATTATCTTCATATGCCCACCAGTTCATATCTTATGGATACTTGTTCTTTATATCTTCTTCTTCCTCTTCTATGTTTTCAGTCTCTCTACATCCCTATTGACTGTAAACAGCCACCCCAATCTCTTACTTAAAAAAAAAAAACCCTCACTAAATGCTGTCATCACCTCAAATTCCCATCCAACATTGCACCTCGTTTCCACTGTCAAACTCCTGAAACAAGTTGTCTACTCTTGTTTCCACTTTCATACCTCACACTCAATTCTTATCCCTTAATGTCTGGCTCCTTACAACTGCAATCCATTAATATAACTCTATACAAGCTTACAAAAAAATCTCTAAATTGCTAAATTCAAAAGTCTTTTCTTTATCTTTATTTTGGCTTTCCTTCAGGCCTGGAATGGTTGAACAACCTCTCATATTGGATATTCTTTCCTCCTTGTGTTTTGTTTCCATATGCTTTCTCCACTATACTTTTCTTTCTGCCAGTCTGACCATTACTCCTCCATTTCCTTTGCTAGATCAGCTATTACCTACTTCTAATTCATCAGTGAACCCCCAGAGGGCTATCCTGGGCCCTGTTCATCTCTCTATGCATTCTGCCTTGATGATCTTATCAGTTTCAGGTTTTCAATCATATATAGATGATTCTCAAATCTACACAGACAACCCTCATCACTCTTCTGAGCTGTAGTATTATAGGAAAAGTGAACATGTAAAAACAAAGTATGTTATAACCCCACCAAAATTGACTCTTCCTAATTTCCTTATTACTAGCAAGGATACCAATATCCTTCCAGTCACCTAGCACCACAACCTGATGCTGATCCTTAACTCTTCATTCTCCCTCCCTTTCTATATCCAGTCAATTGCCAAGTCCATTTGATTTTGCCTACACATCTCTCTCCTCCAACTCCTTCTCTCTAATCTCATCACCCCAGTTAAGTCTTTCATTGCTTCTCATTCATAATAATAAAATAGCCTTTTTTATTGATCTCACTATGTCCAGCCTCTCACCTCCCCAATCCGTCCTCCATCTATACAGTAGCTTCATTGGTGTTCCCACAGTAATGATGTGGCCATGTTGTAACTTTACACAAGGAGATTCATTGGCTCCATACTGCCTCTAGAATATAATTAATATGTTGACATTGGAGTATATCCACAATGTAGATCCAACCTACTTTTGTAGACAGTCCTCATCATTTTTTTTTGAGAAACAGCAAGAAGTTCTAGTGTACTCTTATTTGCACATTTATTTATTTAGTTTTAGTTTTCAACATCCACTTCCATAAGTTTAAAATTTTCTCCCCTTCCCTCCTTTCCCCCCTCCCAAAGAGAGCATGAAATCTGATATAGGTTCTACATATACATTCTAATTAAACATTTACACATTAGTTGACATTCCTTATTATTAAGTGGAAGCACCGTTATGTTATTTCCACAGTGTCCTGCTACCTTTTCCTGAACTCAACATGTCTTTTTCTAACTTTGTTTCTTTGTATGGATTCCATTATTCTTTCTCCCTCTGATCTAGGTATTTGCCCACATTTTGCAATCCTTTGCTTACTTTCAGTATCAGCTCAAGCATCATCTGCTATGTGAGAAGACATGAACAATATTCACAGATGTTATGGTGCTGATGACAGTTTATGATCTGGGTTGGTGGAAGGAACTATTGAATTATTGAGATCACAGAGTCTTTTGAAGGAAAGTGTTTGAGAGTCCATATAGGATCACAGGAATTAGAGCCTAAAATGACCATAGATTGTCGACATATTATTTTACTCTTAATAAAACTGAGATCATAGAGATGAATAATAATAACTAGAATTCACATAATATTTTAAGGTATGCGAAGTGCTTTATAGATATTATAACATGGTAAACTCCCACCAGCCTTAGTAGGTTGGTGCTATTATACCATTTTACAGGTAAGACAACTGAGGAAAGCAAGAGTTTAAGACACTTGCCCAACAATACATAGATAAATAAGCCTGTGAATCAGTATATGAATTCACATCTCACATTCCAGGTCTAACACTCTATACTGTGCCACTATCTATCAGGGAACTTAAACACTTCCCTGTAGTATCTTGTAAGATTGCTGAAGGCAATAACTATGTTTTATTTAGGGTTGAATCCTTCTCAGCACTCAATATAAAATCTTATTTATTAGTCCTTTAGAAAATGTATGTCCAATTTTGTTTATTTGTTCTGAATTTGTCACTACATTCCTTCGGAATTCATATTGTGTCATTATACGGTCATAATCATATTAAAACATTGCCCTACTTGAAACTGCCAAGGAAAGTTCACATAAATCCTCAGGTATTTATGACCTAGAAAGCAAGATATGTATGTATGTATGTATGTATGTATGTATGTATTATATATGTGTGTATACACATACATATATACATACATATATGCATATACATACACACATTATCCAATGTCACAGATTCACTTGCAGGATAAATTATCATTATAGCTCCTCCTCCCCTCTCCTCCATTTTAAACCCCTCCCCTCTCTTCTCCTCTCCCCATCTCTCCTCCCTGTCTTCTCTCCTCCTCCCTCCTCTCCTTTCCTCTCTACATCGGGTGCCATGCCCCTATCTGAGGGCATTCTGCCTAATTTGACCAGAAACACTGAATGTCTTCCCTTACTGTTGTTTTATAATAAAGTAGCCATCATTTAGCTTGCTTCTTAAATAGCCCTAAGTACTGAATGGGCATTGCCTCAGTCAAAGTGAGAACTTAGAAGACCCTCGCTTAAAAAGGATAAGATCTCCCATTGCACCCTGTGCCATCTCCAGATGTCCTGATCAACATCTTGCCATTGGTCCCTGATGTCTCTGGAAGAGAAAGTGAAGCTGATGACTCTGCACAGCCTTCCCTCACATAAATCCAATTGACTTGCAAGTCGTGGCATCATGTTCCTGATGCCATGGTTCTCTTCAAGAATGAAGGACAAAACACGAGAATTAATATTAAAAAGAACTTTGGCTCCAAAGAAGGAAGGGAACAAGTATTTGCAGAGCATCTACTATGTGCTAATTGTTTTATGAGATATTTTCTTGTTTCAGCCTTAAGATTATAAGATGTAGGTGGTATGATAAGCCTTATTTTCCATTTGAGGAAACAGAGGCAGACAGAAGTTAAGTGACTTGTCCAGGGTCATACCATGAAGATTTGATATACTATGTGTATTATACTTCCAACTTACTCATTTTACAGATGAGGAAGCAGGCCTAGTGAGGGGAGGATACTTGCCTAATATTATACAATAGAAAATGTAAGAAGGGATATGTGAAACCTTCTGAAATCTTCTGTTTCTAAATCCAAAACTTTTCACTGCACGACAATATCTATTAGCATGAATCCAGATGCCACAAAACTCCTTCTGGGCCCCCATTCATAAAAAAAAAAAAATTCTTACTTAGATGTTTGGGTCACCATATCTGTTAAGGATTAACTCTTTGCTCACTCTGAATTTCTCTTGCAGAGGATCACAGTAAAGGGCCAATGATTCACTCTAGGGTTGCTAATAAAATGGTAGATTATCATTTATCCTGACCAAAGGTAGGCAACATTGCCTTGAAACCTAGGTCACTAATTATAGTCTTGGGAACAAAGTAAGTGAGGCTAGAGAGGAAAAATGTCAATACTGAATTTAGAAAGGATTGATTTCATCCAAGTCCCAGTCTTTAAAGCTGCCAGATTCAAAGATCCAGGTGTGCATATAAAAATGGGGTTTAATGCTGTTGTCAAAGGTATGAGACCTGTCAAGGAGGAGCTGTAAATAAAAAGAGCTACAGGGGTCCAGTTTATTTATAAAGACTTTTCAGGGTCTATTCAAGCTAGAGATGGTGGAAATTGAAGCTTTGAGTCAATCCTACATATTTCCAATGTGTTTGTAGTTTTAGTAATTAGGGTTCAGCCAGTTTAAGAATTAGATGTTTTCTAAGATAAAAGAAATAGTGTACAAAAATGTTTTGTAATGGCAGCCATCATATATTCCTGAATAAAATATTGAAGAGGCAGGGGAAAGGACCACAATAAAGCATGGCTGGATGATTTTTCCTATGATGAAATATATATTGTGTGCCACATACTGCCATTGAGTTATCAAATCCTTGAACATATAACTGCCTGGGTTTATGAGACTAGGAATGATTACAATGGCACTGAGAAAATCTTTATCCATGCCATAGCTCTTAGCATACCAGTTAAGCATCAAGGCTGAGAACTTTTAGGGTCTCTAGGCTGTAGGATTCTGTGACTAGAGATGGAAAGGTACTTAAAAGGCCTCAGCCAGCCTAGTAATTTCATAGATGAAGACAATATGATGCCAAGAGGCTTAATAATTTGCCCATGGTGTCATAGGTAGTAAAATTCAGGTGTTAGATTAGAACTCAGGTTCTCTCTGACTCCAGTGTTGGAGTTTTTTTTTTTCATTTTACCAAGGTAAGAGCTAAGATTTTCATATAAAGAAAAAATTTGGTGAAGTTACCGGAAAACTATGAGGTTCCAAACCTAACTAGTTTCAGGTAAATAGGGTTTGTCCAAGACTGTTAGAATTCTGGGGGAAGAATGCGGTTCCTTTCTGAAGCACCTGTCATCTATTTACTTCTCTTATTCTGCATCATGGTGTCTGTACCTGTTTTGATCTACTACTCTCAGATTCCTAAACAATCAATCATCAAGCATTTATTAGACATCTACTTAGAAGCAGGAACTGCATTGGGTATGGGAGATATAAAGACAAAAAACAGAAAAAAAATTTACCCTCAGGAGTTTATGTTCTGTCAGATGAAAACATGGATAAATGAGTATATTCAAAATGTATATAATCAAAAATGCAAAGATTTGGGAGGGGGGAGGAGATACCAGTATCCATATTCACATACACACACACATATGTGTGTGTGTGTTTATATATATATATATATATATATATGGATATATTTCAATGATCTACTACAAAGGGTTGAAAAAACAGAAGTGATATAATGTTAAAATATAATTAAGAGACATTAAGGTATGGTTCCGGGAGAAGAGGTTAAGAGGTAGTAGAAAAGGGTAAATTACATCAAATGAGGATGCACAAAAAGACATTATAGTAGAGAGAAAGAAGGGAGGGAGAAGAGCAGTATTTGACCTTTACTGTCATCTGATCCGGTTCAAGAAGGTAATAACATACCCTGATAAGTATAGAAATCTAACTTGTCCTACAGGCAGTAGGAGGGAAAAGGGAGAATAAAGGGAGGGGGGTGGTCAGAAAGGAGGGAAAATGTAGCAAGTGGAAAACAGTACAGATAAAGGAGGGGAATCAAGAGGGAGAGTAAACTGAGGAAGGTGGCAGTCAAAAGCAAAATTGTTCGAGGAGTGGAAGGGGAAAGGGAGAAATAAAAGCATAAATGGGGGGAAATAGGATGGAGAACTCTCCCATAAAATGGTAGCAGATAGCAGAATGGATTAAAACCATAATCCTACAATATGCTGTTTACAAGAAACACATTTGAGACAGGGGGATATGCACAGTAAAGGGAGTAAATATATTGTGCTTCAGCTAAAGTAAAAAAAGCAGGTGTAGCAACCCTAATCTCAGACAAAACAAAATTAAGGATAGATTTAAGTAAAAGTGGCAAGCAAGGACACTGCATCCTACTAAAAGGCACCATAAACAATGAAGCAATATCATTATTTAACATATATGAATCAAGTGGTATGGCATGTAAATTCTTAGAGGAGAAGTTAAGGGAGTTACAGGAAGAAATAGACAGCAAAACCATAATAACTGGAGACCTCAACTTCCACACCTCTGAACTTGATAAATCTTACCTCAAAAGAAATAAGAAAGAAGTTAAGGAGGTGAACAGAATTTTAGAAAAGGCAGATATGATACACCTCTGGAGAAAACATTTAAATAACAATTAATTCCTATACTTTGTAGACTATTTGGGAAAATAGGGGAAGAAGGAGTCTTACCAAATTCTTTTTATGACACAAATATAGTAATAATACTCAAACCAGGAATAGTCAAAACAGAGAAAGAAAATTATAGACCAATTTCCCTGATAAATATTGATGCAAAAATTTTACATAAAATATTAGCAAAAAGATTGAAGCAACTTATCATGAGAATAATACACTATGACCAGGTAGGATTTATTCCAGGAATGCAAGGCTCGTTCCATATTAGTAAAACTGTGAGTAAAATTGATCATATCAACAACAAAACTAGCAGAAACCATATGATCATCTCAATAAATGCAGAAAAAGCCTCTCACAAAACACCACAATCATTCCTATTAAAAACACTAGAAAACATAGGAATAAATGGAGGCTTCTCTAAAATTATAAATAGCATCTACTCTACCTAAAACCATCAACAAGCATTATTTGTAATGGGGATAAGCTAGATGCATTCCCAATAAGATCAGGGGTGAAACAAGAATGTCCATTATCACCCCTACTATTCAGTTTGTTACTAGAAGCATTAGATCTAGCGGTAAGAGAAGAAAATGAAATTGAAGGAATTAGAATAGGGGCAAAGAAGAAACTAAATTATCATTTTTTTGCAGTAAATGATGATTTACTTAGAGAATTCTAGAAAATTAAGTAAAAAACTACTTGAAATAATAAACAACTTTAGCAAAGCTGCAGAATATAAAATAAACCCACACAAATCTTCAGCATTCCTATACATTACTAACAAAGCCCAACAGTAAGATATGAAAGTGAAATTTCATTTGAAGTTACTGTAGACACTATAAAATATTTGGGAGTCTATCTGCCAAGAGAAACCCAGGGCCTATATGAACATAATTACGAAACACTTTTCATGAGAATAAAGTCAGATCTAAATAAATGGAAAAATATCAGTTGCTCATGGTTAGGCTGAGCTAATATAATAAAAATGACAATTGTACCCAATATAATCTATTTATTCAGTGCCATACCAATCAAACTACCAGAAAATTATTTTACAGAGCTGGATAAAATAATAACAAAATTCATCTGGAAGAACAAGAGGTCTAGGATATCTAGAGTATTAAGGAAAAGAAATGCTACGGAAGGTGGCCTAGCCATACCAGATATTAAACTGTACTATAAAGCAGCAGTCTTCAAAACTCCCTGGTACTGGCCAAGAAACAGAGTTGTGGATCAGTGGAATAATATAGGTACACAACATGCTGAAGGCAGCAACTATAGCAATCTACTCTTTGATAAACCAAAATAATCCATCTTCTGGGGTAAGAATTCACTATTTCACAAAAACTGCTAGGAAAATTGGAAGATGGTAGGGCAGAAACTGGGCATAGACCCATATCTTACACCATATACCAAAATAAAGTCAAAATAGGTTCATGATTTAGGAATAAAGGCTGACAAAATAAGCAATTTGGGAGGGCAAGGAATAGTCTACCTATCACATTTATGGAAAAGAAAAGAATTCATGACCCAACAAGAGATAGATAGCATTACAGAAAGCAAAATGGATAATTTTTATTATGTTAAACAGAATTTTTTTTTATTAAAAAAAGCCAATGCAACAAAGATTAGCAGAACTTCAGGAAATTGGGGGAAAATGTTTGCTACCAGTGTCTCTGATAAAGGCTTCATCTCTGAAATATACAGGGAACTGAGCCATATTTACATGAATACAAGTCATTCCCCAATTGAGAAAAGGTCAAAAGATTTGAACAGGCAGTTTTCAGAGGAAGAAATTGAAGATATCCACAGGCATATGAAAAAAATGCTCAAAATCACTACTGATTAGAGAAATGCAAATCAAAACAACTCTTAGGTACCACATGTCTCCTGTCAGATTGGCTAAAATGACAAAACAGTAAAATGATAAATGCTGGATAGGAAGTGGGAAAATTGGAACACTGTTGCACTGCTGGTAGAGTTGTGAACTGATCTAGCCATTCTGGAGAGCAATTTGGAACTATGTACAAAGGGCTATAAAAATGTTCATATCCTTTATCTCAGTAATACCTCTTCTAGGGTTGTATCCCAAAGAGGTCACACAAGTGGGAAAAGGACCAATATCTACAAAAATGTTTATAGTGGCTCTTTTGGTAATAGCAAAGAATTGGAAGTCAAGCGTAAACCCATCAACTGGGGAATGGCTGAACAAGTTTGGTATACAAAGGTAATGGAATACTATTGTGCTATAAGAAATGGGGATGATACAGACTTCATAAAAACCTGGAAATACCTACACAATATAATGCTGAGCGAGCAGAGCAGAACCAGGAGAACATCATACACAACCACAGACATACGGATTCTGTGATGACCAACCCCGATAAGTTTTGCTATTATCAGCAATACAAAGTGCAAAGACAACTCCAAAAGACTCACACAAGAGAATGCTATCTACATCCAGAGAAAGAACTATGGAGTTTGAATGCAGGTTGAGGAACACCTTATGTGCCCTTTTTTCCCTTTGTTTTTTATTTCTCTTTTGTTCTTGTTTTTGAGGGGTTTTTTTTGGTTCTGTTTCTTCTTTCTCATGATCCATTCCATTGGTCATAATTCTTCTTTACAACTTGACTATTGTGTAAATGAGTTCAATGTGAAGTTATATGTAGAAGATATATCGGATTCCATGCCATCTTAGGGAGGGAGTGAGGGGGGAGAAAATCCGCAACTCAAAATTATGTAGAACTGAGTGTTGTAAACTAAAAATAAAAAAAAAAAATTAAAAAAATGTTGAATCAGTTTGCTCACAAGGTATTTTTCTAGCAGAATGGGATGAACATTTGTAATCATCCTTGTCAGTTTCTTATATCAACCAGATTTTATGTCTTTCTGAGGACCTTTTCGTAAATCCAGGATATGAAGTGATATTAGAGGACATTGATTTTAATCCTTTCATTTTATAGATGAGGAAATGAAGGCCAGGGATTTTAAACAATATGCTCAAAGTTACCCTGATTGTCAATGGTAAAATTGGGATTTGAATCCAGTTCCTTTCAACTCCTGGTATTTTTAAGTCAGGCAAAGACAGAATCACAGTTGAGAATCAATCCAGTGAGATATCAAAATGACCCCTTAGACCTATATAAAGATCTGTAGTTTTATAAAAGAGGTTAAGGTATTTTTTGCTTCATTTTGTAAAAATCTACTGCTTCTTAAACAATGAGGGGGGAAATTAGTCCTATGTAAAATGTCTATGTGGTAGGTCCAAATGACAGTGCCAGCTAGTTTCTTCCTTCTTCTACATGGGAAATACCTAGGTGAATCGAATCTGGCCTTAACAGAATATTTTCATTGTTTCCCAGGCATATCAACAGTATATTTCTCATCTCCCATATAATGGAAGATTTTTCAAACTTATTCAAAGCACATGTTATTCAGTGTTTGTTTTATTCTATGGATATTTCAGGCCTTTCCTTTCCTTTATGACTTTATGTTATGAGCATAATCTCAGATAACTTAACCATTTATAAAGTTTGTTCTCTAAACAACCATGTATAAGACAAATAGAAAACTGCATTTTGATATCAGTGTTAGAAACAAAATTTCATCAAACTTCTAAGAATTCAACTTTTATTGTATATTTCATTATTCTTTCACTTCTTAGAGATGTTTTAATCTATGTTTTAAAAGAGTCCTTTGAGTTCCAACAAAAATAGTTTAGCTATATCAAGCTTTATATCATTTTAAAGCAATATCAAATAAGATGGAAGAATACAGGGGGAGGGGGAGAAAATTTGGAACTCAAAAATTTGTGGAAATGAGTGTTGTGATGTAAAAACATAAATTAATTAACTAAAAAAGATGTAAGAGTATAAAGTCATACTTGAGTTCAAGAACTCAACTTTATGATTCACAGAGATGGGAGATATGATTATGCTGAAATACATCTTTAAAAGGGAGTGTCAGTAGGCTGCAGTTTCGACATGCTTCAACCATATAACATGCTGTTATCCAAATAGACTAGTGCATTCATCACTTCCTTGAAATATAGCATCCATGAAAAGGAAGGTGACAGTGCCTTCATACTCTGCCCTTTGGAGACTGAATTTTAACATCATGTTCAGTTCTGAGGATTTGAGGAAGTATATTGATGAGTGGGAGAGAATTTAAAAGGAAGAAATCAGCATGATGTAGGACCTTGAATTCAGGTTGTGCAGAAATAATTCAAAGGGACTGAAGATCTTTAGCCTAGATAACAGAAAGCTAGGGACACGTTAGATACTCTCTTCAAGTATTTGAAATGATTTCACACAGCAGAGGGATTAGATTTGAACTGCTTGTCGTGAGAGCAATGCATAAGAATCACTAAGAGTTAGGTTTAGGCTTAAAGACAGGAGAAAAAAAACTCTAATAATTATCACTATCAAAAAATGAAAGGGTATCATCAGAGACTTTGGTTTTTCTTTCTCCTGAGGTCTTCAAACAAAGCCTGAATGGCCACTTGTCAGGATGCTTTAGAAGAAGTTATGAGTTGATTTAAATCATGTTCTCTCCAACACTGAGGTTCTATGAAGAAGAAAATTACTATGATTGTGCTTCATAGCTGATTATTTATCACTATGTAAATGTAGATTTTAAAATGTCTTTACTAACTTATCATGTTGCTGGCATTCCTTTGTCAATTCTGAGAATAGGATCTAACTTCTGGAAATTTTCTCATGTTGGCCCCCATCTGCTGAAGTCCTGCTTGATTACCTCATCGTGACAGAGTGGCAGGTGATTCTCTAAGCCTACCAATATGGACAGTCTTCAAATGTGGGTTGAGTAGCGTTTCTAATATCTGAACCTAGTGTACCTGTGTGGACAGGGTTAGAAACAAACATAATACAGTGGAAAGAAAACTGGATTTGGAGATGGCTAAGTGAGTCAGCAATCAAATCCTAGCTCTACTTCTTCTAGCAGAGGAATTTGGGCAAGTTATGTCAGTGATGTGATGTGAGCTTCCATTTCCTCATCTATACAGTGAGTGGGGTGTAGTAAAATGTCTCTAGAATATCTTCCAAAGCTAAATCTTATGATCCAAAAGAGGACATGAATAAGGTTTTGCAAACTAATTTGGTTGCCATTAAGGTGCCATATTGAATATTACTTTGACTTAAACTTGGATATGTATTCTAGGAACAGCTGAGAAACTCAGATAACAACATCACTGTAAAAGTTTATAACAGTAATAAATCTGGATTTCCAAATGGGAGGCAGCTGTGTCCTGGTTGACAATGGACAATTTAAATTTATACATAGACCTGTTTTGCAGTTAAAAATTTTTACAAAACCCAGAAATGCATGTGGTATTTTCCAAGCTGGACACCTGATCAATCCACCATATTTCATACCTATGAAAACTTTTCAAAATGAGCATAGAGTACTTTTCCTTGTCTATTTTTGTGCATAACTGCATGGACATCCATCTCATGAGAAACCTCTAGGCACAGCTATCAGTTTGGACACAGACCAATCAAGAAACAATTGCTCAATTAATCTGTAAGCATTTATTAAGAACCTGGAATCCATGTTCCTCATTTGTAAAATAAACTGGAGAAGGACATGGAAAACCACTTCAGTATCATTACCAAGAAAACTCCAAATGGGATAACAGAGTCAGACACAAGTGGAAATGCTGAGCAACAACATGGCAGAAAGTTATGTTAAACATGAGGGGAATAGAGGAAAAATGAATAATACTGGGAAGAATACACATATAAGGTATATGCAAAGTAAATATAGAGCAATTAACAGGTTATTTTTTTTTCTATAACAGAATTTTTTGTAGTAGCAAGAAGTAGAAGCAAAGTAAATGTCCGTCATTTGGTGAATGTAGCATAGGAATGTAATGGAATATTATTTTGATATAAGAAACAACAAACATGATAAACAGATAATCATGCAAAGACCCATGAACTGATGCAAAGTGAAATAAGAGATACAATATAAGAACACAATATACAAGATACAGAAAACATATGCAATCACTACAATAATGCAAATGGAAGGAAAAAAATACTACAAAAAAATACTGCCAAATTATGACCGAGTGGGGACCCAAAGAAAATATGTGGGAAGACACTTTCCCTCCAAGCCCTGGCCACTTCCTTTCCAGAGGAATAAGCTCCTGGGTCATTGAATATAATATGATTTTTTGATGTGTAATTAATTTTGCTGAATTTTTGTTCTATGATTCCACTTTTGTTTTGTTTTCTCAATTTATTTATTTTATTTAATATATTCAGTTTTCAGCATTGATTTTCACAAGAGTTTGAATTTCTACCCTCCCACCCACTCCAAGATGGCATATATTCTGGTTGCCCTATTCCCCAGTCAGCCTTCCCTTCTGTCAGCCCACTCACCTCCCATGCCCTTTACCCTTCCTTTGTTGTAGGGCAAGATAAATTTCTATGCCCCATTGCCAGTGTATCTTACTTCCTAGTTGCATGCAAAAAAATTTTTGTGTTTTTGAATATCTATTTTAAAACCTTTGAGTTCCAAATTCTCTCCCCTCTTCCCTTCCCACCCACCCTCCCTAAGAAGGCAAGCAATTCAACATAGGCCACATGCATATCATTATGAAAAACCCTTCCACAATACTCATGTTGTAAAAGACTAACTATACTTTGTTCCTTCCTAACCTATCCCCCTTTATTGAATTTTCTCCCTTGACCCTGTCCCTTTTCGAAAGTGTTTGTTTTCGATTACCTCCTCCCCCTAACTGAACTCCCTTCTATCATCCCCCCTTTTTATCTTCTTCCTCCTTCTTTCCTGTGGCGTAAGATACCCAAGTGAGTGTGTATGGTATTCCCTCCTCAGATCAAATCTGACGAGTGCAAGATTCACTCATCCCCCCCCCCACCTGCCCCCTCTTCCCTTCCTACAGAACTGCTTTTCCTTGCCACTTTTATGTGAGATAATTTACCCCATTCTATCTCTCCCTTTCTCCCTCTCTCAATATATTCCTCTCTCATCCCTTAATTTGATTTTATTTTTTTAGACATCATCCCTTCATATTCAACTCACCCTGTGACCTCTGTCTACACACACACACACACACACACATATACACACCCAAACATATATACATACATACACATATATACATATATAATATGCACACACACACACACATTCCCTTCAGCTACCCTAATACTGAGGTCTCATGAATCATACACGTTATCTTTCCATGTAGGAATGTAAACAAAACAGTTCAACTTTATTAAATTCCTTGTGATTTCTTTTTCTTGTTTACCTTTTTATGCTTTTCTTGATTCTTGTGCTTGAAAGTCAAATTTTCTATTCAGCTCCGGTGTTTTCACTGATAAAGCCTGAAAGTTCTCTATTTTATTGAAAATCCGTATTTGCCTTGGAGCATGGTAGTCACTTTTGCTGGGTAGGTGATTCTTGGTTTTAATCCTAGCTCCTTTGACCTCCAGAATATCGTATCCAAGCCCTTCAATCCCTTAATGTAGAAGCTCCTAGATCCTGAGTTATTCTGAATATGTTTTCACAATACTCAAATTGTTTCTTTTTGACTGCTTGCAGTATTTTTTCCTTGATCCGGGAGCTCTGGAACTTTGTGACAATATTCCTAGGAATTTTCTTTTTGGGATATATTTGAGGAGGCAATCTATGGATTCTTTCAATTTCCATTTCACTGTCTGGATCTAGAATATCAGGGCAGTTCTTCTTGATAATTTCTTGAAAGATGATATCTAGGCTCTTTTTTTGATCATAGCTTTCAGGTAGTCCAATAATTTTTAAATGATCTCTCCTGGATCTACTTTCCAGGTCAGTGGTTTTTCCAATGAGATATTTCACATTGTCTTCCATATTTTCATTCCTTTGATTCTGTTTTATAATATCTTGATTTCTCATAAAGTCACTAGCTTCCACTTACTCCAATATGATTTTTAAGGTAGGATTTTCTTCAGTAGTCTTCTGGACCTCCATTTCCATTTGGCTAATTCTCCCTTTCAAGGCATTCTTCTCCTCATTGGCTTTTTGGAGTTCTTTTGCCATTTCAGTTGGTCTATGTTTAAGGTGTTGTTTTCTTCAGTATTTTTTCTGTATTTTTTGGGTCTCCTTTAGCAAGTCATTGACTTGTTTTTCATGGTTTTCTCACATCACTCTCATTTCTCTTCCCAATTTTTCCTCTACTTCTCTAACTTGCTTTTCCAAATTCTTTTTGAGCTCTTCCATGGCCTGAGACCAGTTCATGTTTTTCTTGGAGCCTTTTGCTGTAGGTTCTTTGACTTCGTTGACTTCTTCTGGCTGTATGTTTTGGTCTTCTTTGTCACCAAAGAAAGATTCCAAAGTCTGAGTCTGAATCTGCATCTGTTTTCTCTGCCTGGCCATGTTCCCGGCCAAGTTACTTGACCCTTGAGTTTTTCAACGGGGTATGAGTGCTTGTAGAGAGTACTCTGTTCCAAGCTTGAGGGGATGCACTGTTGTTTTTAGAGCTATTTCTATACAGCCAGCTCTGCCACACCAGCACTCATCCTTCACCAAGAAGCACCAACCTGGACCTGACTCAGATCTTAAGCATGCTCTGCACTCCCATTCTGATCTGCCACTTAATTCTGCCCACCAGGTGGGCTTGGGGCAAGAAGCAACTGCAGTTGTAGTTCCGCAGCTGCATCACCTCCACTGCCCCTGGGGCAGTGGCCGAACCTCAAATTCCTTTCACTCTGCTCAGCTTTTTCAATTAACCTTCTCTGTTGCCTGTGGTGTTTGTGGGTTGAGAAGTCTGGTAACTGCCACAGCTCACTGATTCAGGGCTCTAGGGCCTGCTCTGCCCAGCTCCCAGTCTGGTTGGTTTTATATATATTATATAAAAATATACTCACATATATAGTATACCTCATATTTCTGTGAGTGTATGTGTTCTCCATTTTAGAGACTAAGGAAGTTGCCAGGGCCCAGAGAAGTTCAATAACTGGTGTCCATCAAGTAAATGCCAGGAGGTAACTTGGATTCAGAGCCAGGTCTACACTTCCTTTCAAAGACAGGGGACCTATCTCTAGACAACACTGAATCTTCCCTAATTTTACCTCCCAGAGGCTGGAGGATTCCCCTCTTATATGTTCCTATGAACCTCTAGTTTACTAAACTTCATGCATAAAATTTATGCTGAGAAAAAATTTGCAGCTTAGGGGACTGTGGAAGAATTTTTTGTCTGATTATGAATTTGATGTGAGAAGGGTCAGAATGAATGAGAACAGGGATTGTTGAAATACATGAAAAGTGTATCTTATAAACCATCACCCCAACATCAAAGGCCTACAGTTGAATACTAAAACCAAAAAAAAAATTGCAAAAAGATTGTCTTCCATTTTGTTGTTGTTGTTGATACCCAAGGGTAACCTGAAACTGTTTCTTGTGTAATAAATGCATATAGGCCAGAGAGAAGCTCTTTTCCTAAGAACTGAAGACAGAATTCAGAAATAGAAAGAATCCATATTCGAACAAAGGGGCTTTCAAATGCTTGCTTTAGTAGATGTATGAAGGTTTCCAACAGTTGAGAAACACTGGAGCAAATCAGTATAATAAAATGCTGTTCACTGGAAATAACACTGAGGTTATATCTTTCCTCTAAAAGAACAAAGAAGGAAGTGCCCTTGAAGTGGGCTAAAACCAAACATTTCACTTAATACCATATTTCTTCTTGAGATATACCAAATGACCCTAAACCTGTCATATAATATATTAAGGACTGAAATAATCTGCTATTCTCACATTCTAGGAGAAATGAATATTCATTTGAAAAACTTTCTAAAAGTATTAACTAAGCTTTTTACTACTCTTTGATAACACCTTCTCTTGTAAAATCTTTTCTGATAAAGGACTCTTCAAGAAGTAATAAGGTCTAAGGTGCAAAAAACTTCAAATAATAAACTTGAGGGGATCCTTCATTGAAATCTTCTCCTACTACCTAATGTTGGGAACAAATAAAAAATATGCCTGGCATCATGCCGAAGAAATTATGAGAATCAATACATCAGGAATGGTTAACAAGAGTTGTACAATTACACCTCAAAGTAATGGTCTAGGTTCAGTGACGCTATGTCATCAGGTTTCAAGCTGAACATGAGGCTACCAAATTGGCATGGATCTGGTTAAGGATAATTTCCATGGTATAAATTGCCACCCTCTTGAAACAGAATTATAAGAAGGTTCCAGTGATGGGATCAAGTGCCTGACTTGCTGTGAATATTCATCTGTCCATGATTTACCTAACACATAAGGCCCATGTTTCTGATTCTTCAATAAATGGTTCCTCTATGTGGAAAATGAGAAGTCAGTCTTTATGAATGGGAAAAACACCAAGGAAATTTCAAAACTCAGATTTCTAATTTTGGCTTCCTCTACTGCTTAGCTACCATGTGAATTTAGGCAAGTCTCCTGTCTTCTCTAGACCTTAATTAATCAATTTATAAGAAAGTATAATAACACTAACCAAAGTTCATAGGGCAGTAAGAACAAATTCTAATAAAAGTGCACTTTTCAAAATGGCTACATAAATGATAAATGGAATAAAATAGAGTTCTAAATAGAACAAAATCTATCTGACTTCTATTAATTTTATATGGGTAGTGTGTGTGGATATTTCTTTAATGATACAAAGCTCTCTCAGCTCAAATGACCTATGCAAATTCCATAGGACCCATTTTTTACATGAATTCAAAGGATATTTGGATATTTCAGCTCTTATGACAGAAAGCAGATAGCCCTTTTAATTTGCATTTTGAGGGATTCTGGGATTTTGTCCCAGTAGGTTCTTTGACCTCAGATGAAGAATGCCAAACTCCATGTCTTGGTCTTCATGATTTGTAATTTTGGATAAAAAATATCCACTTGTAACTAATACAGTGAAAATCTGTTCCAAACTTAGGTAGATCAGACATCAGAACACTTGTTTAGCAGCTTGTGAGGAGCCCCATACTTGACATCATGCTTCCTCATTGTAACCTATTTAATTGCACACTAGGTTTGTGCAGTGTGATTATCAACTCCTTTTTCTTGCAAGTGATCTCTGTCTTTATAAGGAAACTGTCATTGTTGTCAATATTATCACTGATGTGTGAAGAGTTTGGAGATATCTGTATTTTACTATGAGGATGGCATGACCACCATCCCTACCAAGATGACCACCACAAAAACTATCATCATTATCAAGTGCTTATAAAGCACATTGCAAAATGGTTTACCAATATTATTTCCTTTAATCCTTATAACTCTCCTAGGAGGTACATTCAATTGATTATTCCCTTTGTACAGATGAGAAAACTGAATCAGGAAGAGGGCAAGTTACCCAGAGTGACATGACTAGAAAGGATTCTAACACAGTTTAGCCAATCCCACATTTTGTTTATGGTACCATATATGTCCCTAAAACAGAAGCTTTCCTAGCTTCTACATATGAAATCAATTTTTTGATCCCAACTCTAAAGGATTGTATTTATCCGTAATTAATTTTATCTAATGATATAAATTTGACACAGAGAAAAACATCCTGGCAGTGGTGGTGTAGAAATTATTGGGCTGGGGGAATAGATGAGCAAATAAAAATATATACCTTGTATCATGTCAAAGAATTCACCTGTGTCAATAAATCCATAATGGTTAAGAGAAGTTTATAATTTACTTCAAAGTAATGGTCTTACCCCTTGGAGGAAATTAAGTTAGAGCAGTCAGGTCCCTAGGAAGGGACCAGAATATTAGATCTGTGTGTGAAAAAAAATGTACCAATCCAAGTCTGGGGAGCTAAGATAACAGTATTTTTTTGTCTTTCATGTGCCAATCAGGCAAACCTCTTCACTAATCTCCATTTGCATGTTTTGGGGACTAGAGGGTTTTACAAAAGTGAAAGATTAAAGATCCCTATTCTAGAAGGGAAGGATTCTGGTGGTTGCTTTTTTGAATCAATGAATGGTAATAAATCATTTCTTTTGGACCCTAAGACTAGTAACATGGCATCTACCTGAATGGATGAATGACTGCCATTAAGCCCTTACTTTGTGCAATGTACTGTAGCATGTGTCAGATATATAAATAGAAAGGGCAAGACCATCTCTGCCCTCAAGGAAAGCATTATATTGATATAAGCAGAAAAGTGGTGGACAATGAAGAATATTTTGATCAGTAACGTCATAGGGATTATTGACTTATGGAAACTGATTTGTCCTTTCTAGGAAAGATGGTTGTGGTGGTGGTGGTGGTGGTGGTGGTGGTGGTAGTAGGAGTAGTGATAGTAATAGTAGTAGCAGTAGTAGTAATCAGTAATAATAATAATATTTATATGCTATTTGAAAGCTTTCAAAGCACTTGTAAACATTAGTTAATTCCTTAAAACAACGCCAGGAGGTAGGTGTTCTCATTTTCCCAATTTTACACATAAGAAAACTGAGGCAGATCCCAGGGAAATGACTTGACCAATTTCAGATGCAAAATATTTGAAATTGAAAATGAAAAGATTTGAAATCACGTCTTCCTTGACCGATTGATTTGATCACTTTTTTCAGAGATAGGGATAGAAAGGGGGTAACAGCTATATCCCCATGGACAGAGAATGAAAGGAGCTGTGGAATTGCTATGTGTTGCTGTAGCCATAATGGCTTTTGTTTTCTCTGAATGGCTCAGCTTGCCTCATTGAGCCTCTGGACACTGTGGCTTGCTCTTCCGGGGCAGGAGGCCCGGGGAGCATGCCGGGAAGCAGACAGCTTCCTGTGTGAGGAGTCATGGGGCTGGCTGAGGGGAGGTGTTGGCGGCTATGCTAGGGGGAGGGGCCAACTCAGGAACCAATCGGCCCTGGTCATTCGGGCGGAGCTTGATGATGTCAGAGACCCTATAAGAGGGGAGAGGACAGCTCGAAGAGCTCTCTCTTTCCTTTTTCGGTTGGAGCCAGCGACAGTTACGACAGTTACGTCAGTTACAGCGACCGTTACATCGTCAGTTACAGTTGCAGCTTCAGTTACAGACACAGACACAGCTGAGGCAGGAGCTGCCAGTAGCAGAGCTGACCTACGGGAGGAAGCTGAACAAAGACTTCAGTCCAGTGGGTAATCTTATTACCATAAAAGGGGGAAACATGATTTTGCTTTACGCAATCATGTTTCTCTGTAGCCTCCTGGTTACTCTTTCAAGGCGTACTTATTGGGCCTGGAAGATTATGATCACATATCAAAATGGGGCTTCTGGTTCATGGGTTGGTTACTGTGGAGCCTAAATAAATGTTTTGATTCTTCTGCCTTCTACTTTGAGAGTTTCTTCTATCCGGCGATTCCGAACCTTTCAGACATGTTTATGATCCTCTTTGAGATTATAAACTCTGCCCTCCTGATACATTTGGCGTCACGAACAGGATCGCTAGGTATAAGATCTCTATTTAGAAGCAGAACAATTTCAGAGGAAGAGATGAATATCCCAGGATGGGAGGATCCATTTTATTCCTCCCTAGCAAAAGAATTGGCTAAAAAAGCTGGACCCTGTGAAAACTGGGAACCAAGGCTACGGAGAGGAGATCCTAGGGATTTGGAAAAGTGTTTACGAGAAGTTGGGATTCAGTCAGGGGCATCACTATCTAGGCAAAGCTGGATAGTGTTATCAGCCTACCGGCTAGTATACGAAAGATTGAGATTAAGTGAAAGACATGGGGGCACTCCTACCCCACAGGAAGAAGGGAAATCTCAGATAGCAGAAGACCAAACTGACTCAAATGAGAACTTTTCTATTAATGTGGCTAAGAGCAACAGGAGACCAAAAAAGCCCAGAGTGCATTTCAACCCAGCCCAGAAAGAGCCTGACTGCCTGCTTCGTCCTAGCCATGGTGGCAGAGGAAGTGAGTGGGGAGAGAATGAGACAATGTTAGGGGCTGAGGCACAAAACACTACTGGGGTTCAGGATGTGCCTCACACAGAGAATAGGAGATGGTTAAATGATCAGACAAGGGCTCGACCCATACAAAGGAGGAAGACAGAAACCCGAGGTGAAGATTCAGTTACAAGGGAAATTCAGGAAGATTTCTCACCGCAAGAGGTCACAGATATTTTGAGTAGATTCAGCCAAAGAATAGGAGAACCATTGATATCTTGGATGGTAAGACTCAGTGATCAAGGGGCCGGTGGAATATCAGTAGATGGGACAGACTGCATGAGATTCATAGGTATTAGCCATGATCCTCTAGTTCAACAAGCTTTTAGGGAACATCATCAGCAAGGAGATGGTGATAGCAGGACTACTCTGTTGGCATTAGCCACTGTGGGATGCAATAAGAGATATGCTACTGATTCTATGTGGCCCACTGAGCACAGACCCTGGTATTCACTTAGAGATTGTATCATGAGACTAAAGGAGGAGGTAATGAAGACTGCCATTATGACAGGAACTGCAGACAAATATTACAATGATTCAATGGAACTGCCTCATAGGAATTTAATAATTAGGACAGCTCCCCCTGCTTATAAACAACTAATTTTGAATTTATTACTTGGAGAAGTAGGGAGCCGTCTTACAACAGTGATGAATAAGATTTTACAGTTACATGACTTAGGTGACTGGGGAGGGGATAGATCTCCTCGAGAGAGAAGGGTGAATAACCAGCAAACTTGGCGCCAAAGGAGAGTAACAAGGAAAGAAATGTTTACTGCTTTATTGAGAGCAGGAGTAGGTTTTGAAATGATAGATGGAATTCCAACCAATGAATTATACAGAATGTATAGAGGACTTGATAACACGAGAGATAGGGAAATCAGAACTGCTCCTGCAAATGCTACAGATGTTGAACCTTCATACCCAAGTGAATCACATGAAAGGGAATACTAGGGAACAGGCCAGGCCCCAGCCCAAATTAAGGAAATACACAGGCTGGATTGTAGACCTCACATTAACTTGACCATATATTGGAAAAATGGGTCAAGTACGGTAACTGAGGCATTAATAGATACTGGGGCCGAGGCCACCCTTATTTATGGAAATCCAGACAAGTTCAGCCATGGAACTCCTATTACCATTACAGGACTAGGAGGGACTGAAATATCAGCCAGACAAGTTAAATTGATGATGAAAATTGGACAGTTGCCCAAGAAAGAATATAGTGTGGTTATTGTGCCTATTCCTGAATACATCATTGGAATAGACATTTTGAAGGGTATGACCTTAAATTTACCTGAAGGGAAATACCAATTTGCTGTGAGGAAAATAGGCATTAATGCAGTCTTAGTGGGGAAAATCAAGATGGATCCAATCACTTTGCCCGAACCTTCTGAAGTAATTACTTTGAGGCAATATCGTGTGCCAGGTGGGCAAGATGAAATTGCCAACACTATAAGAGAATGTGTTGAGGCAGGAGTGTTAGTCCCTACAACTACTCAATGGAACAACCCTGTCTGGCCAGTCCGAAAGTCAGATGGGACATGGAGGATGACAGTAGATTATAGACAGCTGAACAAAGTGACTCCTCCCTTGTATGCTGCTGTCCCAGACACGGTTACTTTAATAGAGAGAATACAAAAACATGAAGGGACTTGGTATGCAGTTATTGATTTGGCCAATGCCTTCTTTACAATCCCAATAGACCCAAGCAATGGAATCAGTTTGCTTTACTTGGCAAGGCCGACAGTATACATTTACACGCCTGCCGCAAGGATATATTCATAGCCCAACTATTTGCCACAGGATTGTAGCTGAACATTTGGATGAATTAAAGTTACCTGGTGTACAGCTTACACATTACATAGATGACATCATGATACAGGGAAAGAATATAAAGGAGGTGGAGGAGAGTTTAGCATTATTAATTGACCATATGAAAAGCAAAGGATGGGAAATCAACCCCGCAAAGGTTCAAGGGCCAGCTCAAACTGTAAAATTCTTGGGGATACAGTGGAATAGAGGACTGCAACAAATTCTCCCACAAGCTCGACAAAAAATCCAGGATTTTCCCACCCCTACCAATAAGAAAGAGGCCCAAAAGTTCATAGGGCTGTTTGGTTATTGGAGACACCACATCCCACATTTGGGACAGATTTTAAAACCCTTGTATAAAGTCACCAGAAAGAAATATGAATTTGACTGGGGACTTGAACAAAGTAGAGCTTTTGAGGAAGCAAAGGCTGCTATTCAATTAGCTCTAGACTTATGGCCTATGCAAAATGGGCCAGTGGAGTTACAAGTGACTGTACAAGATGACTATGCAAATTGGAGTCTGTGGCAAAAACAACAAAGCCGAAGTGTACCTTTAGGCTTTTGGTCAAGGAAACTGCCCTCATCTGGAGTGCAATATACACCTTTTGAGAAGCAGCTGTTAGCTGCATATTGGGCTTTAGTAGAAACTGAGCAACTAACTCTGGGTCATGAAGTGGTATTAAGGCCTGGAATTCCAATTATGACTTGGGTAATGAGTACCCCAGCTTCTCACAGAATTGGACATGCACAAGAGGCAAGCATAATCAAATGGAAGTGGTATATTCAGAATAGGTCCAGAGCAGGCAAAAATGGAGTTTCTGCTCTACATGAATCTGTGGCGAACATTGATACTGAGAGCAATGAAAAGCCCCTTGAATCTAAGCAACAGATGGTACCATCCTTAGTGAAATGGAATAATGGATATGACGGACTAAATGAAGAACAGAAGAAACATGCTTGGTTTACTGATGGGACAGCAAAATATTTAGGACAGAAGAGACATTGGAAAGCAGTAGCCTATAACCCCTGTACAAGGAGAACTCTGGAAAGTTCTGGGATAGGTGGAAGTAGCCAATATGCTGAACTGATGGCAGTGCATCAGGCCATCAGAGCAGAGAAAGGAGGACAGTGTCATATATTTACTGACTCGTGGGCGGTAGCTAATGGATTAGCTACGTGGATGCCTATATGGAGGAATCAGAATTGGGAGATTCATGGCAAACAAGTTTGGGGTAAAGAGTTATGGGAAAATATATGGGACATGTCTTTGGTTACAGATCTGTCAGTTTTTCATGTTGATGCTCATGCAACCCTGACCACACCAGAACGTGAGTACAATGCACATGCGGATCGACTAGCAAAGATTGCTACTGAATGTATTGTCCCTACTCCGACTCCAACTAATGACCCAGCCTTAGCAAGATGGGTCCACCAGACTGCTGGCCATTTAGGGGTCCAGGCCACCCATCGATGGGCACAGGATCGAGGTATCAGTATTTCTCATGCGTTGTTAAAACAAATAACAGAGGAGTGTTGTATATGCCAATTAGAAAAAGAACGAACTCTTCCTAGGATAGTTACTGGAGAAATAGCAAGGGGAAAAGTTCCAGCCCAAATTTGGCAGATAGATTATATTGGCCCACTACCCCAGGATAAAGGATGTAAATATGTATGTACGTGTGTTGACACCTATTCAGGTGTACTAGTGGCTTGTCCTTATAAAGACGCAACTCAGAAAAACACCTGTAAAACTCTAGATATTGTAAGTTTATATTATGGAACCCCAATGCAGATTCAAAGTGACAATGGGTCACATTTCAAGGGCAAAGAAGTGAAAAGATATTGTGTGTTGAATAATATAGAATGGAATATATCATATTCCATATTACCCACAAGCATCTGGGCTAATTGAAAGAATGAATGGATTGTTGAAAGAACAGCTGAGAAAATTAAGCTCAAATAATTCATATCGACATTGGAAGGATAATTTGTCTATTGCCTTACGTAATTTGAATAATAGGCCCTTAGGGGGGAGTACACCTCTAGGCCAGAATGATGACCCCAAATCTGCAGATCAGAGAACAGCAAACATGTGAGATCCAAAACATTGAATTTTGGACTGTGAGGGAAGATGTCCCACTACCAAGTCCAGGAACACCTGGTTCAGCAGGATATGATTTACATTGTATAGAGAATTTTAGGTTAAATAGGAAAGAGATAAGAAAAACCCCTACTGGAGTATGTATGAGAATCCCCAAGAATCATCTTGGATGGATATTACCTAAACCAGGATTAGCGGCTCAAGGAATACATGTATTGGCTGGAGTGATAGATTCTAATTATCAAAAAGAAATTGTTGTGACACTCCAGAATATGGGTAAAAAACCTGTACAATTTTGTAGAAATGATAGGATGGTTCAAGTCATTATTATCCCCTGTGAAAAAATACCCTTTGTGAAAACTAACCCTCCTCCCAAAATAACTACTAGAGGGGCAAAAGGGTTTTGCTCCATTGATAGAATAAAGTCAGGAGCTAAGGTATGGGTAAAACGGAAGCCAGATGATATTCCAAAGGCTGCAGAAGTTATAGCCCATGGGAAGGACAACACTGTAACAGTTGTCTATTCAGGGGAAAATAATTACCAAATCGTACCCCTGAATCATATATTTTACCGTGAATAGGTTATAATAATAGATTCACAGACTATTCTTTTTGTCCTTTGTTTTGGCTAACCTTGTTGCTAGTTTTGTTTCCTTCAGGCTTAAGCACCCTGCACTTTCCGGTGACTGCCTAAGCATGTAGCATTCTTGGAATTCCTGCCAGCTCGTTAAAGAAATGACCTCTGGAATGGGACTTTTTGGGGGCAGGGCCATCTCTACATCCAATTTCAGCATGAAGAAGCTATGGAAAATGAGACTTTCACCCCTCACCCCAAGATTTTGAGCCCCAATCGTTCAAGGGGGGTGGAAATGATGATAGTGTTCTGTTTACTTATTTTGTGTTATACTTGCTGTGTTGTTTTATTGTTATGATATTATTGATCCTATGTAATGGATACAAGGATTTAGGGGTGGACATTTGAATTATTAATAATTATTTTGGGGATGATTGATTGAAGAGATTATCTTGCTGGGACCTAGGGGTGGATCACATTTGAATCGTAACCAATGTTTGGGAATGTCACTGAATGATATGTTTTGCTTTATAATGAATGATATGTTTTAGTTTCCTTTGTAATTGGATCACAATGTATGTTCTAGGATACATGGCTGATTAGATTATGTATCCTATAACAAGGGGTGGAGTGTAGCCATAATGGCTTTTGTTTTCTCTGAATGGCTCAGCTTGCCTCATTGAGCCTCTGGACACTGTGGCTTGCTCTTCCGGGGCAGGAGGCCCGGGGAGCATGCCGGAAGCAGACAGCTTCCTGTGTGAGGAGTCATGGGGCTGGCTGAGGGGAGGTGTTGGCGGCTATGCTAGGGGGAGGGGCCAACTCAGGAACCAATCGGCCCTGGTCATTCGGGCGGAGCTTGATGATGTCAGAGACCCTATAAGAGGGGAGAGGACAGCTCGAAGAGCTCTCTCTTTCCTTTTTCGGTTGGAGCCAGCGACAGTTACGACAGTTACGTCAGTTACAGCGACCGTTACATCGTCAGTTACAGTTGCAGCTTCAGTTACAGACACAGACACAGCTGAGGCAGGAGCTGCCAGTAGCAGAGCTGACCTACGGGAGGAAGCTGAACAAAGACTTCAGTCCAGTGGGTAATCTTATTACCATAAAAGGGGGAAACATGATTTTGCTTTACGCAATCATGTTTCTCTGTAGCCTCCTGGTTACTCTTTCAAGGCGTACTTATTGGGCCTGGAAGATTATGATCAACATATCAAAATGGGGCTTCTGGTTCATGGGTTGGTTACTGTGGAGCCTAAATAAATGTTTTGATTCTTCTGCCTTCTACTTTGAGAGTTTCTTCTATCCGGCGATTCCGAACCTTTCAGACATGTTTATGATCCTCTTTGAGATTATAAACTCTGCCCTCCTGATACATTTGCCACTAGGTTGAACTAGTTATGGTGAATACTCAAATGGATTTTTTTTTTACTAAAGTGGTAGCATATTTCTTCCTTTGGAAAAGGGTAGATGTTTCAGTGGGATCGTGAGGCAAAGTACAATGTGAAAGATTCGTTTTCAAAGATTCTCATCTCAAGCAATTTTCTCTTTCTAATTCACTAGAAATTGGAGTTATAAAAGGAGGTGTTCCTTGGGTCAGTATATTTGCATATCCCTTTGTTTTATAGAATATTTTTCTTTCAAGACCTTGGAATGACAACTGCTGATGTCTGTTTCACATTCCAGACTCTTTCAAGGACACATTGCAAATGTGTAAACAAATCTCAGCATGAATTTCCTGAAAAATGGTCACCTTTAAAATTGAATTTTAGCTGATAAAGTAACAGTGGGCAAAGTGGTATAATTTCCTTCCTTAAAATGCAAATAATCCTGCCAAGTGGTACAGTATGAGTTGTTATCAAACAAAACTTATTATAAAAATATGAGATTATTTTGTCAACCTAAAATTTCCTGGCACCATCAAAAGAAACCCCAGGGTTAAATATAGGAAAGCACATTCTTAAAGCCTTTCAAATAGCTAGTGCTCATGTGGGAACAGAAACATGCCAGCAAAGTGAGATTATATAAAATGAAGATGGTATGCTCATGGACTTCCTTTATCAAGATGGAGTAGAGGTGGGTGATGAGATAAAAGGTTGCCTAGCAATGAGGGAGTGAAGTGGAGAAAGTACTGGATTTTGAATCAGGGAAACCTGAATAGGAATCCTCCCTCAGTTACTTGCTAACTATGTGATCCAGGACAATACACTTACACTCTGCTCCGTATTCCTCATCTGAAAAAATCAGGAAAAATCAAAAAACCTATCTCCTACGGATGTTGTGAAGATTAAATTAGATAATATATGTGACATACTTTCTACTCTTTAATGTGCCCTATAAATGCTAGCTATCTATTAACATTGCTTTGCTCCAGTGTCTTCTCATTGCATCAAGGATTCATTTGTTCATTTAAAGCCCTTCCCCATCTGCCTGTATCATAGCTTTTCATAATTACTTTTTACAAGTACTCCCTTCCCATATACTATGCTACAAACAAACTGGCCTACTCTTTATTCCAATTGCCCAGACCCAGAGAACTGGATTGCCCCCATTCCTCATTCACTTGAGCACTTAGAGAAGCCAAATCATTCTTCAAGGGACAGGTCAAATATCAACACCTTTATCTGTATCATTCTGGCTATTACTGCCCTCCTCCTCCAATTATTTTGTATTAATTTTGCTTTTCTTTATCTGCGTGTATGTTACCTCCCCTAAAAGAATATAAGACCTTTGGAGGTAAGGACTGTCTCCTTCCTCCCTCCCCCTTTATTCACAGAACCTATCACAATAACTAGCAAATGACAAATAATTAATTCTTGTTGAATGAATAAATACATAGAATGACTTTTTTAAATGTAAAAAGGGAAGTTGACCATGGTGACCATTTCATAGTGGGCTATAGTAATTGATACATTTTTATATCATGTACTTCACTTTGTACTTTTATCATGGAGTGATAAAAGAGAAAGGGACTTTGGAAATCTAGCCAAACTACTTTATCATAGATGGTAGGAGAAAAAAATCTAGAATTGGAAGGAACTTCAAGACCAACTAATCCAAAACATTAATTTTACAGATGAGCAAATTGAGGCCCAAAGAAGTTATATGTCTTTCCCATGTTCACATAGGTCATGCCAGAGGTGAGATCTCACAGATTATACACAACAATACCCAAAATATTGACTATTTTTTTTCAACTTGGAGTAATCAAAGCATGGGAAATCCTTTCAACCAAACAAATACTTTACTAAATCATGAGCTAAACTAACAAATCCTAGGGAACTGTCAGATGACTTGCCGGATCATAACAATTGAACCACAGGTCAAATTCAGCACAAAATTCAGCTCTCTCTCTCTCTTTGACTCCATGTCACAGGCAGTAAAATATAAGATAAATTAGAAGGTATATATTCCCTATTAGCTTTGGGTAGAAATCTCAAAGGCAAGTCACAAACAACTACAAAAATCACCATCAGTGCTGGATGACTCAATCTTATTTCTATAGTGAGACTGATGGAGAACTTAATCAGAATGCAAAAATCTAAGTAGAGATTACTTTTTTATCTTTTATCCTTAAGGCCTAGTACATTGCCTGGCACCTAGGATGTCTGTTGAGTGATTGATTAACTAAAAATGTCAATAGTAGAGTTTGAGAATCTTATTGATATTAGACCACCTATAGTTCCCTTTTGGCTCCTTCCAAGGAGCTTCTTTGTTCAGTCTCTGAGCTAGTGAATTATTGCAACGCTGGAACCACATACTGAAAAAGGTCACCATTAAACATCACTGAGGAAAAGGAAATTAATTATATCTTAAGAGACAGAAACCTGCTAATTATACATATGAGTGTCATTTCAGATTCATCTATCTGTTCCATCTAATTATTGATTGGATAAAGCAAAAGCCAAAATCAATACCAAAATAGAATACAGGATAATGGTAAGAAGACATTTCCCACTCCTATAGAAGCTCTAATCAAATCTTCTCACATAATTGTGAACTCCAGAAGAAATGAACAGAAGTAAAATCATTGATCTGGCTATGATGTTTTTTAGAGAAGCTTAAGCAATGTAAAAGAATTATCACAATGAGGAAGCAGAAATCTCATCAAGTAATCACTGAGTCTTTGCCAAAGTAAGAGAAATGGAAGCCAAGGGAAATACCAGTTGGGTGTTAGGCAAATTTTCACAGTATGTAAGAAAAGAAAGATGGAAGATTATGAATGACAACACTTCCCAAATTAGTGAAAAGCAGTTGATTGAAGACTACCTTATATCAGGGCTTGACACAAGCCTGAGCTAGTTGATAATGTTACAAAAACATTTGTAGATGAAGCAGGAAGGAGGACAATAGAGGAAAAATGGAAGAATAAACAAAAGCTAATATGTATACAACATTTATGATTTGAAAATTTCTTTAAATTTTTATGTCACTTGGTCTTCAACACAACCTTGTGAGTAGGTATTATTGTTATCCCCATTTTACATATGGCAAAATTGATGCAGATAACTTAAATTGTTTGCCCAGGATCAAGGATCTAATAATTTTCAAAGGCAGAATTTGAAATCAGGTCCTCATGACTTTAAGGTGAATATTGTAAATACTTTACCATCTAGATGCTATCTCTCTCTCTCTCTCTCTCTCTCTCTCTCTCTCTCTCTCTCTCTCTCTATCTATCTATATATCCATCTATTATCTATTGATGTTTTTAGAGTTATCTTTCCTCCGTGTATGTCAAGCATTCTCAAAACACTGAGAAGGTAGTGATAGGATGCCAAAAACTGATCATTGGGATAGATCAAAGAAAGAAGGTCTCTCTCCCCCACCCCCATTGTGAGCTGTCCTAAAAAGATGCCAACAAGTATGAATGCAACATAAGACAGAGGATCTCATTTATGGCAATTTGTGGAAAGTATAAACAAATTTGCAGTGAACAGTAGAGGGCACATTATTTATTTTTTGTACTATACACAAGGACCTTTCCTCTAAATTCTCAGAATGCTGATTGTTCTCTGTTCTCAAAGAAAAAAAAATAAGATGCCTTGAGAACTCCTTTTTCAATGTATAAGATGTCACAAACATATATTCCTTCAAAAAAATTCAACTTAAAATCCGAGAACTAAAAATATCTAAAGGGGAATGGAGGCTTGATGTGTAGGTTGGAGAATGGAGAAATGTGATACAGAAGATAAATGGGAAAAAGAAGACTAAACACTCAGAACAAAGTAATAACAATGAGGCCCTTGCTTTTGTGTTACAACTGGATTCTCAGATGGGAAAGCAGTTACATACATTGTGAGAAAAAGTGATGCTGATGTCAGGTGCCAAGAAGAGAGCTTATATGAAAGATTAACCATGTATATGGCCATGAAAAGAAGTGGCCAAACACATAGTATGAACAAAGCGTAATGGATGAATACCAAAATGACTTCATTATTATCCAGTGTAATTACAAAAAACAACTTAAAATATTTAAACAAACAATGAGAGCCATGAAGTTTCTTGGGTCAATTTGCCATGGATAATTTATGGAAAGGTATGATAAGCACTATACAGGATAAGAGGAAAAGGGCAATCTAAATATGACCCAGTTCAGGGAGTTCCTATACTAGAAAAATTAGAGATCTATTAATGTTTTGAACATATGTGGGGAAATGTGTTTTGGAGAAAAGTTACACAAAGCATGTTCTGTGGTGGGGGAGGGGAAGTCATATAGAGGAATTTTACTTTTTCTTTGGCAAGGAGACAGGAGAAAATAATATTAATGAGTTTCCCTATGTTCAAAACTTTAATAGATGGACACATGGACACACACACACACACACACACACACACACAATTACTCCTCATTATCTAGTCTCTATGTACTCCCATTTTTTTATAATCTTATTTAATGCAAACAGCAGCTTAGGAGGAAGAAATATCAAGATATTGATACCAGTAAAGAGTTCAAATCTCATGTCTACTCAAATCTTTCACTATCCTTTAAATATTCTTAGAATGACCTGACATTCTTGGAATGTGACCATGAAAAGAAATGTAATTTCTTTAGGGGACCATGTGGTATTCGAATGAGTATTTTAAAGTCCATTTGGACTAAGGCTGAATCTAGGTCTAAATATGCATTGTGAGGGGGATATAAATGAGATAGGATCATCATAAACACAGTCCAGTGGCAGAGATCTTTAAATCAAAGTCAGGAGCCATTGTTACCATTAAGGAATAGATGTAAAGTACAATGGAGAGCTCGTGGCCAACAAGCTGCTGTTAGAGTGAAGGAAATGCTACTTGGGTTCGAGGTGAATGAGTGAGGAACAATTAATGATTCCTTTGAAATATAAATGTACCACAGAACAGTTAATGCCAATAATTTAACAGCTATTTATTAAACACCTACCATATGCAAGTCACTGTTCTAATTTATAGGACTTCAATTACCAGGAATGACATAATCTCTACTTGCAAAGAGTTTACATTCTAATGGCAATGATAATTATAATAACAGCTAGCATTTACATAGCACTTTAAGGTTTGTGAAATACTTCCCAGATTTTATCTCATTTATTCTTCACAATAAACCTCTAAGGGAAGTGTTTTTATTATCTTCATTTTACAGATGAGTAAACTGAGACTGAAATGTTAACTGACTTGCTTTTTGATACAATGCTAGTAAATGTCTGAGGCAATATTTTAACTGATGTCTTCCCAACTACAAGAACTCTAGCCAAGGAATCATTTACCTGCCTCCAAGTGTGTATAAAAATAGAGCATGATTATGAAGTTAATAAATAAACAAACAAATATATCTATACACTGTAGTTAATTATTGTTTGCAGGGAGAGTAGTAGCGGTTGTGGAGATGAAGAATGCAGATGGTGCTTGAGCTGCATCTAAATGAAGAAAAACACTATGAAATAAAAGAAAGGATACATTTCAGCCACTATGGATAGGGGACACAAAGGTATAGAGACGTGAGATTGTTGCACACAATTAACAGAGAAGGTCCACGTGGCTGGAACACAGAATATGTTAAAAGGAGGATCATACAAAATGGTTTGAAAGGCAGGTTGGGGTCAGGTTGTTAAGTGATATAAAAGTTAAACAGAAGAGTTTACATTTTACCCTACAATGAATAGGAAGTCCCAGGATTTGTTTTAGTAGAAGAGTGATATAATCAAATCTGCACTTAAGGAAAAAAAATATTTTGGTGATGGTGTAGTAGATGGAGTGGCATAGTGAAATGCTCAAGGCAGAAAAAAGTCATTTCGTAAATTATTGAAATTATTTAGATGAGAGGTGAGGAGAGGCAGAAGTAAGGTAGCAGCTGAATGAATGGAAAGAAAAGCTTGAATAAGAGAGTTGTTGGGATAAAAAGACCATAATTTGCAAGTGATTAGATATGTGGAATGAGAGGTTAGTCACTAATATAATAACAAGATTATGATCCTGGGGGACTTTAGAAGATCTGGTACATTTCATAGAAAGAGAGATGTGTGGAAGAGGCAAAGGATCATGGGAAAGACAATGAGTTAAGTTTTAGATATACTTAATTCAAGATGCCTCTGAGTCATTCAGTTTGAAATGTCCAATAGGCAATTAATTATATAGGCTTAAGCTCAGGGGAGAAACTAGGGCTGGCTATATAGATCTTTAAGTCATATTCTATAAGATATCCCTTAAAACATGCAATCTGTTGAGCTTACTGAGGAAGAATGTGTACAAGGAGAAGGGAAGAGGGCCTAGGGCAACACCTTGGGGAATATCAAACAGATACAGGTTATGATGTGGATGATGAGTCATAAAAGAATAGTAAAGATGAGTCTTCAGACAGAGAGCAGGTGAACCAGAAGAGAGTTATGTTCACACACAGACACAGACACACACACACACACACACACACACACACACACACACACACAGAGGAGTGAATATTCAGGAGAAAGTGATAAACAACATCAAACTATCATCAAATAGATCAAAAAGGATGCAAACTTAGAAAAAGAACACCAGATTTGGAAATTAAAAGAGCATGATAAATTAGTAACTGAGAGAAAACAAAACAAAACATTTTCAACTGAGTGATAAGGTAAGAAGCCAGGTTACTTCAACTTTGACTTAGCTTTCAGATTTTAAAGAGGAGGAAATGGAGGCATTTTAAGTAGATAGCTTTTTCAAGGATTTTGAGTGATAAATGGACTAGAGGTTATAGGACATTTTGAAAAAGTATAGGTTCTAGTAAAAGGGTTTTCATGTTGGCTTCTGGCTTTTAAGGTTGGGGGACAATCAGGCATGTTTAAAGGCAATAGATTGGAACCAGTTAATAGAAAGAGGTTGTATATGAGAGAGTGGGAGAGAGAATGTGTGTGGAAGCAATATGTTGAAGGACAAGGTGTGGTGGGAACACTTTGGCAAAGAGAAGGAGCACATCATTTTTCCAGAATCTGAGGAAAAATTAGGGGATAAAACAGCACTGCATACAATATCCGAGAGTTACGAGAAAAAGAGAATGAAAAACAAAGGAAGTCATGACAAATGCTCTCATTTTTTTCAGTAAAGTTAAGAGGTAGGTCCTCTACTGAGGAGGTAGGAGGGAGCAGATAGTGCCTTCTAATAAGGAAAGCGAGGGTTTGGATGGCTTCTGTAGGGAAGGAAATAAGGAAACAATTAGGGAGGAATACAAGGACTACATTACTTAAGTAAGGGCACAGTTGTGGTTGAATTACCTCATTTAACCTTGAGGCTGAACTGCAATGTATCCAAGCAGCACGGTTGCAAGATTTCCTCAAAGCCTCATTCAGTAGCTAGTGAGGAGGAACACAGGAGATGGATGATGGGAATCAGCTACCACTGAGGTTGATTGATTGCTTGATTAAGAGCCCTCTTTTTGAGCTAAACATTCTTACTTTCTTTTACTGATCTTTACCTGACATGAACTTAAAATACATGAACATCCTACTCGTGATCCTCTGGCCATTCTTCAACTCTTCATTGTTCTTAAACTATTGTGCTCAAGTGATTCTCACAGGGTTATACAAACAGTATGGGTCAGAGATGGAAAGTGAACCAAAACCAGGTTTGGCCTAACTCTCAGGTTGGTTCTCCAGCCACTAGGCCAAGATGGCTTGTATTATTGAGTTAGAGTTTGGAAAAGACTCCATAATTAGTAACTTGCTGTGAAGAAATGTAATTCATTAGATGTGCATCTAGGCCCAGGATCCATAATTCCCAATCTAATTTTCTTATCTCTAAGAAATATCATTTCTTAAATAAAATTTGAGAAAGATCATTTCTAGAGCAGAGTTTCAAACAACTGAATTAACTATGCATTTGAGGTTCATTTCTTCCAAGATTTTCAAAGCCCTCTGTTCTTACCAATTGGATTGTTAGGTAGTCATGGAGTCATAGAATTGTAGACAATTTTCCTTAGAAATCATTACTGTTGGACCCTTTACTTTTATAGCTGAGAGCTGGGCCTGCTTCCTAGAATACTGGATTTGGAATAAGGCAGACCTGGGTTCAATTCCATCTTTAAAACTTACTGTTTAAATTTCATAGAACTTTTAAAATTTTCATTGTGTTCATCTCAAAAAGTAGGATAGTAATATGTAAAATATCTACCTCAGAGAGTTGTTGTGAAACTGAAAGGGGATGATTGATACAAAATATTTTGAAAAAAAATGTAATTTTATATAAATTCCATATTTTTTTAAATCATTATTTATTTATTTAATATTTTTAGTTTTCAGTATTCATTTCCACAGGAATTTGAATTACAAATTTTCTCCCCATTTCCACCCTCCCACAACTCCAAGATGGTATATATTCTGGTTGCCCCATTCAACAGTCAGCCCTCCCTTCTGCCACCCCACACCCCCCCATTTCCTTCTCCCTTACTTTCTCGTAGGGCAAAACAGTTTCTATGGCCCATTTCCTGTATATCTTATTTCATAGTTGCATGCAAAAACTTTGTTTTGAACATGTGTTCTTAAAAGTTTGGGTTCCAAATTGTCTCCCTCCATCCTTCCCCACCCACTCTCCCTAAGAAGGCAAGCAATTCAACATAGGGCACATGTGTATCATTATGTGAAACCCTTCCACAATACTCATGTTGTGAAAGACTAACTATATTTTGCTCCTTCCTATCCTATCCCCTTTACTCAATTTTCTCCCTTGACCCAGTCACTTTTTGAAAGTGTTTGTTTTTGCTTACCTCCTCCCCATATCTGCCTTCCCTTCTATCATTCCCCCCTTTTTATTTCCTTCCTTCTTCTTTCCTGCGTGGTAAGATACCCAATTGAGTATGTATGCTATTCCCTCCTCAGGTCAAATAAGATGAGAGTAAAATTCACTCATTACCTCTCACCTGTCCCCTCTTCCCTTCCTTCAGAACTACTTTTTCTTGCCACTTTTATGAGAGATAATTTGCCCCATTCTATCACTGCCTCTCTCCCTCTCTCAATACATTCCTCTCTCAAACCTTAATTTGATTTTATTTTAGATATCATCCCTTCATATTCAACCCACCCTGTCTATATATGTATATATATATATATATATATATATATATATATATATATATATATATATATATATGTATGTATGTATGTATACACATTACCTTCAGCTGCCCTAATACTGAGGTCTCATGAATCACACACATCATCTTTCCATGTAGGAATGTAAACAAAACAGTTCAACTTTAGTAAGTCCCCTATGATTTCTCTTTCTTACTTACCTTTTCATGCTTCTCTTGATTCTTGTGTTTGAAAGTCAAATTTTTATTGAGCTCTGGTCTTTTAACTGAGAGAGCTTGAAAGTCCTCTATTTTATTGAAAATCCATATTTTTCCTCGGAGCATGATACTCAGTTTTGCTGGGTAGGTGATTCTTGGTTTTAATCCTAACTCCATTGACCTCCGGATTATAATATTACAATCCCTTTGATCCCTCAGTGTGGAAGCTGCTAGGTCTTGTATTATCCTGTTTGTGTTTCTGCAATACTCAAATTGTTTCTTTGTGGCTGCTTGCACTATTTTCTTCTTGATCTGGGAGCTCTGGAATTTGGCGACATCATTCCTGGAGTTTTCTTTTTGTGATAATTTTCAGGAGGCGATCAATGGATTCTTTCAATTTTTATTTTGTCCTGCGGCTCTAGAATATCAGGGCAGTTCTCCTTAATAATTTCTTGAAAGACAATATCTAGGCTGTTTTTTTGATCATGACTTTCATGTAGTCCAATAATTTTTAAATGTTCTCTCCTGGATCTGTCTTCCAGGTCAGTGGTTTTTCCAATGAGATATTTGACATTATCTTCCATTTTTTCATTCCTTTGGTTCTGTTTTATAATATCTTGATTTCTCATCAAGTCACTAGCTTCCTCTTGCTCCAATCTAATTTTTAGGGTAGTATTTTCTTCAGTGGCCTTTTGGACCTCCTTTTCCATTTGGCTAATTCTGCCTTTGAAGGCATTCTTCTCCTCATTGGCTTTTTGGAGCTCTTTTGCCATTTGAGTTAGTCTATTTTTTTAAGGTGTTGTTTTCTTCAGTATATTTTTCACCATTTTGGGGGGTCTCCTTTACCAAGTCATTGACTTGTTTTTCATGGTCTACTTACATCCTTCTCATTTCTCTTCCCAATTTTTCCTCTACTTCTCTAACTTGCTTTTCCAACTGCTTTTTGAGGTCTTCCATGGCCTGAGACCAGTTCATGTTTTTCATGGAGGCTTTTGTTGTAAGCTCTTTAACTTTGTTGACTTCTTCTGTCTGTATGTTTTGGTTTTGTCACCAAAGAAAGATTCCAAAGTCTGAGACTGAATCTGGGTATGATTTTGCTGCCTGGCCATATTCCCAACCAACTAACTTGACCCTTGAATTTTTCAGCGGGGTATGACTTCTAGACTAAAAGTTCTGTGTTCCATGCTTGGGGGGATGCACCAATTCTGCCACACCAGCACTCCTCATTCCCCAAGAACCCCCGACCCAGATTGTACTTAGATCTTCACAAGGTTCTGCACTCCTGCTCTGATCAGCCACTTAATACCTCCCCCCAGGTGGGCCTGGGGCCGGAAGCAACTGCAGCTGTAGTTCTGTAGCTGCCCCTGGGGTGGTAGCCAAACCATGGACTCCTTCCACTCCTGCAGCTTTTCCCACTTACCTTCTCTGTTGTCTTTGGTGTTTGTGGGTTGAGAAGTCTGGTAACTGCTGCAGCTCACTGATTCAGGGTGCTGGAGCACGCTTTGCCCGGCTCCTGGTCTAGCTGGTCTACGTCACCCATACTGGGCTCTGCTTTGCTCCACTCTGCTCCCAGCTCCATGCAGGATAGACCTCACTCAGAGACCATCCAGGCTGTCCTACGCTGGAGCCCTGCTTCCCTCTGCTTTTTTTTGTGTTCTTCAGTTCTAGAATTGGTTCAGAGCCATTTTTTATAGGTTTTTGGAGGGACTCGGTGGGGAGCTCATGCTAGTCCCTGCTTTTCAGCTGCCATCTTGGCACTGCCCTGTAAAACCCATCATCATCAACCTTAAGATTTGCTAAGCAGTTGACAAATATAATCTCATTTGATATTCACAGCAACAATAAGATGTAGGTGCTAGTATTATCACCATTCTGAAGATAATGAAACTGAGGCTGACAAAGATTAACTGATGTACCCAATGTTGAATAACTAGTAAGTGTCTGAGGCCAGATTTGAATGCAAGTTTTCCTGACTCTAAACCTAGTGCTCTATTTATTGTGACACCTAACTGGGAGTAAGTGGCAGGTCCAGAATTAAAACCCAATTCTTCTTACTTAAATTCAATTCTCTTTCCTCCTATTGTTTATATTTGTTTCATTCAAATAGCAAAAGAAGACCTTCCAAAAATCTTCCCAATGATCATGTAGTACTTTGGATTCTTTCTGTATTTTTGTTTACTCATACATGAAAATATGCCAAAAATAATTTATGGAAAAAATCACTCTTGGAGCAGCTAGGTGGAGCAGTGAGTAGAGCACCAACCTCGGAGTCAGGAGGATCTTAGTTCAAATCGGACCTCAGACACTTGACACACTTACTAGCTATGTGACCTTGGGTAAGTCATATAACCTCAATTGCCCTGCCTTCCCCCCTGTAAAAACAATGATCTAAAAAAGTCACTCTTCATTTTTCTTCCATATGGTTCTTTTCCATTAGGACTAGGAATGTGACAAAGAAGCAACAGCTTGTTTTCATTCCACATAGGGTATAGCCAGATGGGATGGAGAAAAAAAAACATTTCCAAATTTACTAGACATGGATATGTGTGTTTGTGTGTGTGTGTGTTTACACACACGTGTATATGTTGACCTTTTAAAAATGAAATCTCCATCAGCAGAGGAATCATGGCATTTTCTAGACTGAGGGCACACTGCAACAAATCAGTGAGTATAAAATAATGGGTTTTCTTGCTAACAAGTCTATATACACAGGTTCTGCTTTCACTTAGTGTCCTAATTTAATCCAGGAAAATATTTTACAATGTAAAGTAGTATTTATGTGATTTTTTTGCCTTTGTCTCAATATTAATCTACATTTTCTTTTAAGGAGGTAGGCTGAGTCATAAAGAAAATATTCATTTGTATATTGTTAATGTTCCAGAGAAAAGAATTGTGAGTGAAGTCCATTATAGACAGTCAGGAAGAACTGATTAAAGACTTGTGATACAACAGGCACTGTGCCCCTGCCCTCAGGGAGCTTATAGCCTTGTAGGAGAAACTATGAGTAAATAGCTAAGTAGGGGCAAAATTTATACAGAGTATGTATAGAAGATAGTCTCAGAAGGGAAGGCACTGGTAGCTAAAGAGGAGATGGAAGAGATCCCTTGGAGAAAGTGAACTTTGATCTGTATTTAAGAAAGAGGAACTAAGAGATAGAGGTAAGAGAGGAGAGAATTCTAGGCATGGGAGATAACCAATGTAAAGACCTGGAGATGAGAGATGGGGTGTCATGTTTAAAGACTTGCAGGTAGCTCTGTGTTGCTGGAATACAGACTGTGAAGAGGAGACTGAAGAGTAAGATGTTCGGAAATGTACAAAAGGGATGGATTATGAACCTATATGAATGACAAAAAGAGGAATTTGTATTTGATCTTGTTGGTAATAGGTTGTTACTGGAGCTCGTTGGATGGGGTTTAGGGGTGGGTAAGTTCAGGATTACATGGTAATTCCTTTATATAGAAATATCCTATTGGCAATTATGTGGACAAATATTCAAAATGGGGAAATATTTTTGCCTATTTCAATAGTCCAGAGAAGATGAGGGCCTAAAGAAAGGTAGTAGCAATGTCAGTGAAGAAAAAAATGATATATAAAAGAGAAGTGCAGGTAGATATAACAAGATTTGTCAACATATTACATATGTAGAAAAAATGAGAATGAAAAACCAAAGAAAACATCAAGATTGTGAGCCTTTGTGTCTGGGACAATGGTGGTGCCCTCAACAACAATCATGGTCAAAAGCTAGCATTCTGAGGGAATGATAATAGCCTCTGATCTGGAATTGTTGAGTTTGAGATGTCCAAGAGGTAGTTGGTGATATGTACTTGTAACTCAGAAGAGCAACATTGGTTGGGTACAGAGATCTCTATACCACGTTAATAGAGATCATAACCAAACCTATAATAATTATAAGATCCATAGATGAGAGAGCATCAATGAGGAAAAAAAAGAGAAGAGGGCTCATAAAAAAATGTTGGGGATCATCCACAGTTACCAGATATGAGATGAATGAAAAAATCAAAGGAGAAGGAGAAAAGAGAGACAATTTGATTGGTGAATAATCAGGAAAGAACAGCAGTATGAAAACCTCCAGAGGAGAAAGTATCAAAGAGGAAAAGTGGAACACCAATATCGAATACTGCAGAAATCTCAGGAAGGATGAAAATTGAGAAAATCCCATTAGTTAGCAATTAAGAGATCATTACTAAAATTGGAGAAGGCAGTGTTAGTCAAATGATTTTTGGAAGCCAGCTTCCAAAGGGTTTAGAAGAAATTGATATGAGGTAGAGGCAAGATAAAAGTGGAGGTGTTACTGGCAAATCTGTTTATCAGGAAGACCTGAGTATGACCATAGGCAAGGCACTCAAATTTTCAGTCTTGCTGCTTAACAGTGGAATAAGCAATGTATTTAGACCTAGAAGGAATGATTCAAATTTTAGATTTACTGCTTTTTGTACTACCTGTGTGACTTGAGACACAATATGCCTTCACCCAAGTTTTTCAATTGTTAAAATGAGGTGTTTGGACTAAATAATATCTAACGTCCATTTGAACTCAAAATTCTAAGTTCACATTTTTAATGTCAATATTTACCAGTGGAGGGACTTTCTGTACTAAGAATCCCTTAAACTATTTAACAGTTAAAGAAAAGAAAATAATGGGAAGAAAGTAAAGGAAGTGTTGTATTTCCACAGCAATACCAGATAGGTAGCTCGATAACTAGATAGCTCGATAGCTAGCTAGCTAGCTAGGTAGACAGACAGATGTAGATAGTATTTCAGTGGAATACTCTACTGTTTCACAATGGAAAAATGTGTATCTATATACCAATATGTAATGTGTTATACTTTATTCAAGGTAATAGCTGGCCTTTATCAGAAAAAAATGCTTTCTCTTAACCTCAGAATTGTATGAAGGGCAATCAGCCAAGTGAACTCTAATCCTTAGTGGCTCATGATTCATGGACTAGTTAGATTACTAATAATGATAATGAGCTATAGAGATTGATCTGGGTAATTAATTGTGTGAATAGAAATGCCCACCAACTAAAAATATGGTTTGGGTTAATGCATCTACAATGCAGAATGTTCCATCATTTCATAACAACGGCCTTAGTGTGGTAGTGTGTGATTTATCCATGAATGCATTTAGCTTTCCCTAGGAAATTCATGGCTTCTCTTCTAAACAGGCATTTATTTCTTCCAGAATTCCGTTATGTGCTGACCTTTGAATATGTGATCTCATTACTCAATGCTTAACATATTAGATTTCTCTGGCTACTACAAATGGAAAAAAATCGCAGCTAAGGATACCGTTCTCTTGGTCTGTGTTCAGGGCCCAGGACAGGAAATGGGCATGCACCAAGTAATGTTAAGTTATGTTAGACTTTTAAGTCATTGTTCTTTTTCCTGAGGAGAAATAGGCTATGAATGGAAGCTTTCCATGTAGGAAGATACTAGCACCTTTGGAGTGGTGATGTGAGGCCAGAACAGATTGCTGTGATGTAAGAGGCTGGATTACAGTTGATATGCAATTAGTAAAAGAACATTTGTGGAATCTCTGCTATGTGATGGGCACTGTTATAGCCAGGGATACAAATTTAAAGGTGCAGCAGTCCCTATATTCAGTGAGCTTATATTCTAAGGGAAAAAAAAATGATGATGATGGTACTGAGATCAAAAAGCTTTTGGAAAAAAAGAGAAACTGGAGTGAGTTATTAGCTTGAAGGATTGGATACAGGATAACTGATGGGGTCCAGATCCATCTGAAGACACACCTGACAACATTTGGTCATTGGTGGTTGCATGTATTTTTAAACCCCAGCCACATAAAGTCACTATACCTTCAATTATAGCAAAAAGTAAGTTGTAGAAAGAACAGATTATAAGTATCACAGTCCCATTATGCTATCTGCACATAGCCATGTTGAAGTAGCATCAAGAATTAAACTCAGAGAGTTTGCAGTGAGAACTTCGGATTGGAATATAAGCTTCTTGAAGTTAAAGGTTGTATTATTCATGTTTGTAAAATCATGCTTGATATAGTACCTTCTACTTTAAAAAGTCGTAAGAAATACCTGTAGGGGGAGCTGAGCCAAATATATAGGAATACAAGCCATTCCCCAATTGATAAATGGTCAAAGGATATGAACAGGCAGTTTTCAGAGGAAGAAATTAAAGGTATTTACAGGCATATGGAAAAATGCTCTGGATTGCTGCTGATTAGAGAAATGCAAATCAAAACAACTCTTAGATACCACATCTTTCCTGTCAGATTGGCTAAAATAACAAATCAGGAGAATGATAAATGCTGGAAAGGATGTGGGGAAATTGGAACATTGTTGCATTGCTGGTGGAGTTGTGAGCGGATCCAGCCATTTTGGAGGGCGGTTTGGAACTATGCCCAAAGGGCTATAAAAATGTTCATATTCTTTGACCCAGCAATACCACTTCTAGGGTTGTATCCCAAAGAAATCACGCAAGCGGGAAAAGGACCCATATGTACAAGAATATTTATAGCGGCTCTCTTTGTGGTAGCCAAGAATTGGAAATCAAAGGGATGCCTGTCAATTGGGGAATGGCTGAACAAGCTGTGGTATATGAAGGTGATGGAATACTATTGTGCCATAAGAAATGGGGATGATGCAGACTTCACAACAACCTGGAAAAACCTACACGACATAATGCTGAGTGAGCGGAGCAGAGCCAGGAGAACGTTGTGCACAGCCACAGATATATGGATTCTGTGAGGACCAACCCTGACATACTGCACTTTTCTCAGCAACCTAAGGGGCAAGGAGAACTCCAGGGGACTCACGATGGAGAATGCTATCTTCATCGAGACAAAGAACTGCGAAGTTTGAATACAGACTGAGGCACACTACATGCTCGCCTTTTCTGCTTCTCTTTTGTTTTTGTTTTTGGGTTTTTTTTTTGGTTCTGTTTCTTCTTTCTCATGATTCATTCCATTGGTCAAAATTCTTCTCCACTGACTTGACTAGTGCATAAATTAATTCAATGCGACGTTATACGTGACAGTTATATGAGACTTCATGCCGTCTTGGGGAGGGAGGGGGGATGGAGGGGAGAAAATCTTGAACTCAAAACTATGTAGAACCATGTGTGCTAAACTAAAAATAAATAAAGAAATTAATAAAAAAAAAGAAATACCTGTAGGACTGGATTGAATTGAATTGGAATCTATATATTTCATTTATTTTCATGTTATCAGAGTTGAGGGAAGAAGTTTTGCTTGATGTTTTTACTGTAAAAATTAAAAAGCATTTTAGAATTGATTTGGTCTTTTAAAAATCTCTGGGGCAGAGCCAAGATGGTGGCTGGAAAGCAGGGACTTGCTTAAGCTTTCCCCAAATCCCTCCACACACCTGTAAAAATGGATCTGAACAAATTCTAGAGCTGTGGAACCCACAAAATAGCAAAGGGAAGAAGGTCTCCAGCCCAGGACAGACAGGTCTCCAGCCCAGGACAGACTGGATGGTCACTGGGAAGGGTCTATCACATGGTGCTGGAAGCAGAGCCTGGGAACAGAGCACAGTCCACTGTGGGCTGTGCTAGGATGAAGCAGACCTGCCGTAGGGCAGAGTAAGCCTGACAGCCATGAATCATTGTGCTGTGGCAGTTACCAGACTTCTCAACCTACAATCCCAAAGGCCATGGAGCAGGTTAGTGGAAAAACTACTGGATAGGGGTAAAAGCTGTCAGACCTTAGCCCTGGAGGTGGCAAAGGTGGTGCAGCAGTGGCCATGGTAGCAGCAGGAAGCTCCTGATGCTGCTGCCAGAGCATCATCATCAGCCACTTCTCAAGTCCCTGGCTTACATGGTGGGAGGAATCAAGCAGCAGATCAGGAGGGAAGTTCAAGGAGTGGTTTGCAGGTGCAGAGGAAGGTTCTCTTACTGTGCCCTGCTTGGATCTAGGTCACAGTCCTGGTTGGCAGTTTTGGAAGAGGAGGAGTGCTGCTGTGACAGAGCTTGCAGTGATGATGGAACAGGAGTAGCTCTGAAAACAGCAGTGCAGCCCCTCGAGCTTGAGAAAAAGTATTCTCTATGCTACAACCAGTCATATCCTGACAAAAAGCTCAAAGGTCAAGTAGTTAGATGAGAACATGAACAGGCAGCAAAAAAGGACTCAGACTCAGACTATAGAATCATTTTTTGGTGACAAAGAAGATCAAAATATACAGCCAGAAGAAGTCAACAAAGTCGAAGAATCTACATCAAAAGCCTCCAAGAAAAAAAAAAAAATATATATATATATATATATACATATATATATATATATATATATATATATATATATATATATATATATATGAATTGGTCTCAGGCCATGGAAGAGCTCAAAAAGGATTTGGAAAAGCAAGTAAGAGAAGTAGAGGAAAAATTGGGAAGAGAAATGGGAGTGATGCATGAAAACTATGAAAAACAAGTCAATGACTTCCTAAAGGAGATCCCAAAAAATACTGAAGAAAATAACACCTTAAGTTACTAGAGTAACTCAAATGTTAAAATATCTCCCACAAGCCAATGAGGAGAATGTCTTGAAATGCAGAATTAGCCAAATGGAAAAGGAGGTCCAAAAGACCACTGAAGGAAATGGAACTTTATAAACTAGATTGGTGCAAGTGTAAGCTAGTGACATTATGCAAAATCAAGATATGATAAAACAGAACCAAAGGAATGAAAAAATGGAAGACGATATGAAATATCTCAATGGAAAAACAACTGACCTGGAAAAGAGATCCAGGAGAGATAATTTAAAAAAAAATTTTGGTCTACCTGAAAGCCATGATCAAAAAATGAGCCTAGACATCATCTTTCAAGAAATTATCAAGGAAAACTCCCCTGATATTCTAGAACCAGAGGGTAAAATAGAAATTTAAAGAATCCACTGATCGTCTCCTAAAAAGATCCCGAAAAAGAAAACTCCTACAAATATTGTCACCAAATTCCAGGGTTTCCAGGTCAAGTAGAAAATACTGCAAGTATCTAGAAAGAAACAATTTGAGTATTGTGGAAACACAATAAGGATAACACAAGATCTAGCAGCTTCAACATTAAGGGATTGAAGGTCTTGGAATATGATATTCCGGAGGTCAAAGGACCTAGGATTAAAACCTAGAATCACCTACACAGAAAAACTGAGTATAATGCTCCAAGAGAAAATAAGGATTGTCAATAGAATACAGGACTTTCAAGATTTCTCAATGGAAAGACCAGAGCTGAATAGAAAATTTGTCTTTCAAATACAAGAATCAAGAGAAGCATGAAAAGGTAAACAAGAGAAATCATAAGGGATTTCCTAAAGTTGAACTGTTTTGTTTACATTCCTACATTGAATGATAATGTATTTCATGAGATCTTTCTTAGTATTAGGGTAGTTGAAGGGAATATACATACATACGTATATCTATATATGTCTATATATCTATATCTATATCTAGATATACATATATATATATATATATATAGTTAGATATAGATACAGAGATAGAGATAGATATAGATAGATAGATATAGATATATCCATATATAGATCTCTATCTATCTCTATCTCTCTATCTATCTATCTATCTATCTATACATATAGACAGAGGGCACAGGGTGAGTAAATATGAAGGGATGATACCTAAGAAATGAAATTAAGAGGTGTGATTGGAATATATTGACAGAGGGAGAAAGGGAGAGATAGAATGGGGTAAATTATGCAACATACAAGTGGCAAGAAAAAGCAGTTCTGTTGGAAGGGAAGAGGGGGAAGGGGAGGGGGAATGAGTGAATCTTGCTCTCATTGGATTTTAATTGAAGACAGAATTACATACACACTCAACTGGGTATCTTACCCCATAGGAAAGTAGGGGGAAGGCCATAAAAAGGGGATGATAGAAGGGATGGGGGATAGGGCTCAGAGGTAGTCAAAATCAAATGCTGTTGAAAAGGGACATGGTAAGGGAGAAAACTGAATATAGGGGGATAGGATAGGAAGGAGCAAAATATAGTTTTCCACAACATGATTATTGTGGAAGTGTTTTACATAATGATATGTGTGGAATATGTTGAATTGCTTGCCTACTTAGGGAGGGTGGGTGGGAAGGGAAAAGGGGAGAGAATTTGGAAGTCAAAGTTTTAAAAGCATCTGCTCAAAAAAGAGTTGTTTTTGTATGTAACTGGGAAATAAGATATATAGGGAATGGGGCATAGAAATCTATCCTGTCCTACAAGAATGTAAGGGGAAAGGGGAAGGGGGGGTAGTGGGGTGATAGAAGGCAGGGCTGACTGGGGAATGGGGCAATCAGCATATATGCCATCTTGGCATGGGGGAAAGGTAGAAATGGGGAGAAAATTTGTAATTCAAAATCTTGCAGCAATCAATGTTGAAAACTAAAATATTAAATAAAATATAAAAAAAATTAAAAACTGTCTGCCCTCGTTTGGGCAACAAAACAAGAAAAAAGTCTTTGGACATGTATGAAATTCTTTCTCATTCATTTATTAATTCATTTACCTTACTTGCTGTTTCTTTCCTGTCTTTCTTTCTTTCTTTCCTTCTTTCTTTCTTTCTTTCTTTCTTCCTTCCTTCCTTCCATCCATTCTTCCTTCCTTCCTTCCTTCCGTCCTTCCTTCCTTCCTTCCTTCCTCCCTTCCTTCCTTCCTTCTTTTCTATCTCTTTTTTCCTCTCTTTCAGTCTTTCTTTTTCCCAGCATGCAATTGGAAACCACTGATAATGTTTGAACAAGAACATAGCATTATTTTACATTAGCAAGTTTATATTGACATCATAGATTTGCATGAACATGTTACATCTCTTAATAAAACAGGAGTTCCTTGATGGCAGACCCTTTTTCAGTCTTCTCTTTTAAGTATCTGGCACATAATAGTCAGAAATGTTTGGTGATTGATTGATGAATGGATACATATTTTTAGAGATAAGACAATAAAAGGAAGAAATCATGGAAGTAAAATTACACAGTGTTTCTACCAATTATCAATAAATGTTGAAACTAAAGTGGTGCTTTTCTAAGTAGAGGTATAAGAATTATTGAAGAAGTAGAAACAAAAAGCTTTAGACAGCTATTGGACATGATGTATGAGGAAGATAAAAAATATAAAATGACACTATGAGAAAGTTGTATTTTGTCACCCAGAGAAAGGAATGGGAGAGAAGACAAATGGTTTCTGAGTTGGACTAGTCAACTTTAGGCTGCTAGTTTCATATATATATATGTATATGTATATGTATATGTATATGTATATGTATATATACATATATATGTATGTATATATGAACATATGTGTATAGATATGTGTGTATATGTATATATAGGTATATATGTATATATTATATGTGTGTGTTTAAAATACAGCTGCCCAGATTCTTTTTTTTTCAATTTCCTATCTTAGGAATCACCAGTCAGCAAGTAAGGGTAGACATGACATAGGGGAGAAAAGGTGGGGGGAGGGTGGTATTGAAAAGATAAAGTTTAAAGTGATTCAAAGGAATAGAACAATGTTCTGAATTTCACCAGCTTTTTCTTAGCCTTGTTCTTTGAACTTTCTGCAACATTCACTATTGATAACCACCACTTTTTGATATTTCATTTTTCATTGACTTGCATGACACTGATATCTCCTCTTTTGATTCCGTATTTCTTAATCCCCTTAGCTGGTTCATCTTCCTTCTCATTCCATTTGATTTATGAGAAATCCCAGGGTACTTTGGTTTTCTCTATTTTGCCTCAGTCCCTCTCCCTTGACCTTCCCATCTACTATTATGGCTTCAGTTGTTGACTCCTAAAATTATTATATTTCATATCAATCTCCCTTCTCCATATTTTCTTTCACAGCTAAACTATTAAAAATGTCATCTACACTCATCACTTTCTCACTGCCCACTCAGGTCTCAAAGTCTTGTAATCTCACCTTTGGCCACACTACATAAGTAAAACTCTTCTGTTTTAAGTTACCAATAATGTTTTAAGTGCTTCATTTACTCTCATTGGGGGTGGGGTTCTCCTTCTGATTGAATAAGAGAGGGAGAAAGCTGAACCCTGAACTGCTATTTAAGGAAAACAGTAAAGCCAGCCTTCTCTTCATTTCACACTGGGCTGCACTCATCTGTATTTCTCCATCATGCCCAAGGAACCTTTAATATTTCAAGATCACTAAAGCAATATAATTATGCCTTGTTGTACACTGGGGCCCCTCCTTATGATCAAGTGGTGGAGAAGTGAAAAAGGTCCTACATTTAAAGAGGAAATCCAATCAAGCTATCTCTTCATTTCATCCCTTGCTGAACTCCTCTGGACTTCTTCACCATGCCATGGTAACAGGTACTTTCTGTCACTCCTTTTTGCCCTCTTTTTGTGTTTTTCTTCCTTTCTTTGTATGCTTCTTAAGTTCAGGAACTTTCTTTTATTTTTCTGATTTGTATTCCCAGTTATTAGTACAGTGCCTGGAACATTGCATAATAAATATTTATTGGCTGATTGAATATTCAAATACACTTTCAAAGCATTATGATCACAAAATCTCTCACATAGTACCACCCAAGAGAATACAGAAAACTGCAAAAGATGTTCCAGAGATAAAGGTACTATTAACCCTACAATACAGAAGCATCACTCCATAAACCATCTCAATGACATGTTTTCTATCTGCCACTACATTCTGTACAACACTGGATCTCTAGAGAAAATGGCCTAGGAAATAAACCTGTCAAATATGGAAATCTTACCCTAGAACCTACCACTCTTTCAGACCTCCTTATTTCTATTGATATTACCAACCCCCTTCCAGTAATCTATATTTTAATCTTGAGTGTCAAACTTGACTCATTATCCTTTTCTACCCCTGACATTTAATCAGTTAGTTGTTAAGTTTAAATTAATTTTACCGTCATAACATTTCTAATATCAGTTCCCATAACTCATATCAAATCCATCACCCTGTTTCAACCCTCATATATTCTCACTTGATTTGCTGTTGTTCATTCATTTCAATCATGTCCGACTCTTTGTGATCTGATATGTGGTTTCTTGGCAAAGATACTGGAGTTGTTAGTCATTTTCTCCTCCATTCTTATCATTATTTTGCCATTGTGATTAGTCTTCATGGTTCCAGTTTCTCCTTTCTTTAGAATACATTCCTCATAGCTATCTAAATAATAATTATAAAGCATTGCTCTGGCCATGCTATTCTTATTTTAGGAAGTCTTGGGTGTAATGCAACATCCTCAACTTGGCAGCAAAGACTGAATCTAGCTCTATATTACTTTTCCAAATTTATCTTGCATTACTATTTTTCATGCACTCCACATTCTACCCAAATTGGTGTAGTTGGAATGGTCACAGCAAAATATCACATTCCCTCTTTGTAACTATTTACACAGGTTATTCCACATGTCTGGAGTACACTCAGTCTTCACCTTTCCTCCTTATATTTTTTCATTTTCTTAAAGGCTCAATTCAAGTATCATTTCTTACAGGAGACCTTTCATGAAACTTTGTTAGTTCTCTCTTCAGAAATTATTTTGTATTACTTTGTTTTTTTATGCATTACATTGCAAGGCAGAATGTAAATTCTATAAAGGCAGGGTCTCTTTTTCATTTTTTTTTTGCTGCACCAGGACCTAAAACAGTTCCTGACACATAGTAAGAAATGCAATGCTTGCTTAGTGGAACTTAATTTGCAGACAGATATTTTTTTTAAGGATGGAAATAAAATTGTGGGGATTGAAGTATGAATGAGTGATGAGGCAATGTAGGCAGCTAAGACAGACTGCTATTTTAGAAGTTTAGTAGTGAAAGGAGAGATGAAAGAAAATAGTTTGAGGACAATAGCAAACATCAAAAGAAAATATTTGGGTTTTGCTGTTATTGTTTTCTTTTGTTTAAACACAAGGGAGGCCTGAGAAAAATTGTAGGCATAGAATTTTGTAGTTATCATTGTAGTTCAGTCATTTCAATAATTTCTGAATTTTCGTAATCCAATTTACTGGCAAAAATATTGTGGTAGTTTGCCATTTCCTTTTCCAGTTCATTTGATAGATGAGGAAACTCAGGCAAACAGGGTTAAGTGACATTCCCAGGGTGATAGAACTAGTAAGTGTCTGAAGCCAAATTTGGACTCCGGTCTTCCTGACTCTGGACAACACTCTATCAGTTGCACAACCTAGATGCCCCAGTCATACGATAAGAAATCATTAAAGAAGTAGAAATTGATGAAGAGAGACAATGGCAAATGAATAAAAGTCCCAAAAAACAGGAGAGGGATTAGTCATGAAAGAACATGCCATCACACCAACAGAAACTGGATGAAATGAATTTAAATATAGACACAAAGAGGTTTTGAGGAACAGAACAGGGTAATGAGGAAACTCACAATGGATATCTTCAACCTTTTCATAAAGTAAAAGGTCAGCTCATTTGCTGAGTTGGTAGCAGGGAATAGAATTAGGACTTGAGGAAACATGGGGAAGATAATGTTGCAGGTAATGTCCTAGTGAGTCGATCAGAAAGGTGGTTACAAATATTGTGTACAATAATCCAGTTGTATTGTTATCTTAGCAGACTAAAGAGGCTTTATTTGAGTTGAATGGACTGTTATGAACTATTAAATCCTGCTGGAGAAGCTAGGCATTTTTCTTCACATTCTTTTCCTTCATATCTATATAAGGGCTAACCTTAGTTTTACAAGAGTTCCATATAAAGCTTTTTTTCTTGTACTCTTGAATGGTGGAGATGTCCTTTAGACATCAACTCCCTGCCACATTTCAGAGTCTATAACAGAAATATCTGTTATAAAACATTCAATAATTTACTCTATCGCATTTTTCCACTTTTGACTGACTTCTCATGATTTTCACTATAACATTTGCATGTAAAAGTGATATAACAATAGGTTTGCATATCGGGATCCCATCTATTTTGCAAATTAATACTTTTCCCCCCTTTTTCTTGTGTGTGTTTTATCAGATAGATACCACAAAGACATTTAAAGAGAATTTATGAAAATTGTGTTGTACAGTAATTTCAGCTTAACAATCAGTCAGAATACTTCAAAGGGACAAATGCCTCAGGAAAATATATGTTCCAGGGAATGTGGAAGGCTACAGAAAATGATATCATCACCATTGACATATTGATATCAATACTAAGGAATATTGATATGTAGATATCAAACCTATTGTTAACCATTTAACAAGGAATCATCATTCCATTATGTTTTTTTCCTTCCTTCTTACTGTCCTGATGGTTTAGTATACCATATGACCATATGTATACCACATACCATTTAGTATACCATATACCATATGGCCCATAATATTTAACATTTTTTTTATTCTCTACCCAAGCCGTCTTATTGGGATCTCTACCCTCACCTATGTGTATGTCTCCCACCTCTGAAACCTTCCTTTTCTGAAACAACAAAGAAATTGATATTGAGACTACTATTAGAAAAGGTTTGTCTGTCAATCCATTCCTTATGGATCTACTAAACAATCTTGTGGTTTCCTGAACCAAACCCTATGTCACTGGCCACTACTTCCCCATACTTGTTACATCCCTCAAATACAATGTGATTTTTTGAGGAATGGGGCATTTATTTTAATATTTTTATCCCTGGTACTTTGTACAGTGCTTGGCACATGAAAACCCCTTAATAATTGTGTTTTTGAAATATATTTGTCCATTTATAAACTTTGACTATATTCTATACTAATGGTCTCAGACATCTTTGTACATATTCTAATGAAGGAGCCTTTCCTAGAAATGAACGCAAAACACAGTTATCAAAAACATGTTAAAATACAGAAAGAGACTCAAGATAAGTGAGAATGTGGTCAGCCACAAAGAGATTTCATCTGAGCTTCTTGTTTACCCTCCAATCCCTGTCACATACACTATTCTATAGTAATACCATAAAGGCCAACTTAGGAATACAGCTCCAAAGATCCTGAGCTATGCTATCTCCAGACAAGCTGAGAGTAGAGGGAAGGATCTTGTTACACATAGTAATTGGTAACAACTGCTAACTTACTTTTCCTACAGCATAATTTCCTTGCTTCTCTAATTATGGCAGTACAAATATCACTGGAAATTGATGAACTCTCAACAAAAGTTCATGCATTCAATAAATATTTGAGGTCATAGAATCATGGAATCTGAAAGTTGTAAGGAATCTCAGAGACCATATAGTTCAACTTATAAATAGAAGAACAGAAATAATCCCCAGTATAATGTACAAGTCAAGTGGTGGTCCATCCTCTGCTTAAAGACCTTCAAGGAGTCTCTACCACCTATAACAAGATTTAATCTACATTATGTAAAAAATCTCAATTAGTGGAGAAATGAATTGAGACTTCTTTCACATATAGCAAAAGAAAAAGAAAGAAATTCTGCACCCTATCAATGCTAATATTAAGAGAAAATTTCCCCCAACTAGTAACTGTCATACTCTAATTCCTTTCCAGAGAATGGAGAAGTTGTTTTGTTTTTAAACATTTGTCAGTGTAGCACATTATGGTATTTCCTCCTAAACTGGGAAGGCTTTGAGTGCAGGTGTCTGCTGGTAAATATTTAACAACTGGCTCTTTGGGGGAAAATTAACTACACTACACTTTTAAATTTAATCTGCTTCATTAATATTTTCCAATAAACAAAATAACAAGAAAAATCCCAATAAATCAAATACAGATTTGTAGCATTTGCCAATTTCTAAGGTGTGAACGCTCAGAGTGAACTTTTAACAACTGGTTAAAATGATGAAGTTCAGACTTGCTCCAGCACATCCCTGGTGGCATATCTATTGTCCCAAGACCAGAATAGTTAATTCCTTATCAACTGAAAAGGCAAACAATGATATAAATTACATGTATGAAATGATGTAATAATATTTTATATTAACCATAACCATAACCATTCAACAAAAAATAACAATAAATAATGTGAAAAAGTTTTGTTTGCATTCAGTTCATCAATTTTCTCTCTGACAATGGATAGTATTTTTTCATCATGAGTCCTTTGGAATTGTCTTGGATCACTGTATTGATCAGAGTAGCCAAATCTTTCACAGTTGATCATCATTACAACATTACTGTGACTGTGCACAATAATTTCCAAGCTCTTCTCATTTCATTTTGCATCAGTTCTCATAGCTATTGTCATGCGTTTTTATACCATCTCCCTCATCATTTCATATAGCACAATAGTATTGCATCACAATTATATGAGAAACTTGTTCAGGCATTTCTCAATGTGCATCCCCTCAATTTCCAATTCTTTTCCACCACAAAAAAAGAGTTGCTATAGGTCTTTTTGTACATGTAGGTCATTTTCCTTTTTCTTTGATCTCTTTGGGATACAGACCTAGTAGTGGTATGGCTGGGTGAATGGGTATGCTCAGCATGCTCAGCTTTATAGTACTTTGGGCATTATTACAAATTGTTTTCTAGAATATTGGACTATATCGCTACTTAACCAGGAGTTCAATAATGGGCCTATTTTTCCCTCATCCCCTCCAGAATTGTCCCTTTGTTATAGGTGTGAGGTGGTAACTCACAATTGCCTTTCTCTAATAAACAGTGAGCTAGAACATTTTATGTAACTATAGATAGCTTTAATTTCTTCTTCTGAAAACTGCCTGTTCATATCCTTTGACCACTTATCAATTTGGAAACACCTTCTATTTTTATAATTTTAATTCAATTCTATACTCAGTATGTAATTGAGAAATAAGGATTAGGCCCTCTTAGGGACAGCTGATACTTAGTCATTTCTGACTACTGACATTCCAGAAGGTCATAGGGATTGGAATATTTTTGCTATTGTTCATTTGTTTTCGGTTGTATCAGACTCTTCATGACCCAAATTGGTTGTATTATACCTTGGTAAAGAGAGCTTTTATAAAATGGTCTTTGGTCCTGTTTGCCCTTTCCAATACTCTGGTGACAATGGCAGAGTGACTGCAGTGGGGTTCTAGGTATCATAGAATTGTTAAAAGATTTATCTGTTGGTGCTCTAAATGAGAGATAAGTAGAAAATAAGCAACAAATTATAACTAGCATTATAATTTCTCTATTACCCAATCCAACAGGAAAAAAAAAAGAATTAAAAATTGCTTCTAAGTGGAAGGTCTCAGGTTCTCCTTGCCCAGGCAAATAAGGCAATTGGTAGAGTAGGTTTTTTTTTTTAAATGCAATTTATTTATTTAACATATTTGGTTTTCAGCATTGATTTTCACAACATTTTGAATTACAAATTTTCTCCCCATTTCTACCCTCCCCCCCACTCCAAGATGGCTTATATTCTAGTTGCCCTGTTCCCCAGTCAGCCCTCCCCTCTATCACCCCCCTCCCCTCTCATCCCCTTTTCCCTTCCTTTCTTGTAGGGCAAGATAAATTTCTACGCCCCATTGCCTGTGTATCTTATTTTTTAGTTGCATACAAAAACTTTTTTTGTTTTTGAACATCTAAACATCCAAAGGAATCAAGAAATATCATTCTATTTGACACTTGATGATCTGAGGTGTCAGTGTTACTAAGAAGCATCTATAAAAACACTCCCAGAAGATGATTTCATCTTCCATAAGAACATCTGTTGGTGACAATAAGAATGTACAAAATTTTCAGAAAGCATGTGAGTTTGTCAAATTAATGTGCACCCTAAAACATAGTGTTTTTGCTATAGAGGTGGAATGAGGAGAAAAAAAATACATGCTAGAAAATGTGCTTTGGGGTCAAAAAATAGAAAAGATGAGAAAAAAAGGCTTGTAGACCACAAAAGAAGTCTCAGATCTATATATCACATATACTTTAACAGAGAAGAGACCATTTGGTCACTAAATAATCTTAACCACTAAAACAGTATTTGGCTATATATTAACAGAGAAAACAGTCAATTACTGATGGGGTATATATTTCAAAATCAGATATCTGTGTACAATCTGACAATTGGTGTAGGATAGGTATTGTGGGGATAGTAGGAGAGTGCTAGATTTGGAGCCTAAGCACCAAATTGAAATCCTGACTCTGCCGTCCCATTGTGATTATGGGTAAGTTAATTCTCGGGACTTCATTTACCTATGTGTAAAATATGGGAATTAACGAAATGACCTCAATGTTCCCTTTTAGCTCTGAACTTATGATCCTCTAAACTCATTAAAGAAAATATCAAAATCTATGCTAAATGACAATAAGAATAATTAAGTTACACTTCCCATAATACTTTAAGGCCTCCCAAGCACTTTACAGATGTGATCTTATTTGATTTTCAGAGCAACCCTGAGATAAGTATAGTTATGATCTCCATTTTACAGATGAGGAAACTAAAGTTAGGGAAAGTTAAGTGACTTATTCAGGGTTGTACAGCTAATAAGCTTTTAAGACTGGATTTGAACTTTTGGGGGGGGGGGGTGTAGCCAGAATGGACTTTGTTTTCTTTGAATGACTCGGCTCGCCTCGTTGAGCTTCCCTGGATGCTGGGGCTTGCTCTTCCAGGGCAGGACCAGAGCTTCCTGTGTGATGAGTCGTGGTGCTGGCTGAGGGGAGGTGTGTTAACGTGGTCTATGCTGGGGGAGGGGCCAAGTCAAGAACCAATCAGCCCTGGTCGTTCAGGCGGTGATTGATGATGTCAAAAACTCTATAAGAGGGGAGAGGACAGCTTGAAGGTCCTCCTTTCCTTTTCCAGTTGGAGCCAGAGATGCCTACAGCCGAAGCTGAGCTGCCGGTAGCAGAGCTGACTGGAGGCTAGTGGGTAATCTTCTTATTGTAGAGGGGAAGCATGTATATGATTTTGCCTTATGCCATCTCGCTTCTCTGTGGCCTCCTGGTAACCCTTGTGAGGTGGACTTATTGGGCCTGGAAGCTTTTGATGAAAATATCAAAATGGGGATGCTGGTTTGTGGGATTGTTACTGTGGAGAGTAAATACATGCTTTAGTTCTCCTGCCTTCTGCCTAGAGAATTCCTTATATCCTGCGGTTCCGGACCTTTTAGGCACATATGAGATTCTCTTTGAAATCATAAATTCTGCCTTCCTAATATAGGGTGGTGGTTCTGAAGTCCAACTTTCTGTTATCTATCTATTTACCAACTAAAGATAAAAAATGAAAAGATATGCCATACAATTAAAATAGTTTAAAGGCAGCATGACAGTGAATAGAGAGCTAGTCTCAGACTAAATCAATTTGAGCTGGAATCCTATGAGCTCCTGGCATATATTATCACTATGGCCCCAGAAAAGTCACTTAATCTATAAGTTCCACAGGCAACTCTGAAGCTACAAATTGCAGGTCAGGTGCCAATGTATCAGAAATAGAGGGTTTCCTCACTGAAAGTTACCTTTACCAATAAAATTATAGGGCTTGTAAAATTTAATTAAGTTAAATAATTATATTGAACAAACTAAAAGAATAAACATTTGAGCTACTTAAAAACATACTGTTGAAACTAAAATATAGGAAAGATATTGAAAAATAAACTTAACACAGAATATCTCTATTTCCTATTGAAATTTAATTCATTTAAATCAATCTCCAAAAGGAGGTTGAAACAATCGATAAAATACTTTAACCAGAAAACAGTTGCTTAATTTCTTGCCAAATAGAGAGATACAATATTAAGGACAACATAAGTATAGAATGTAAACTTAGTTATAAATTCTTATAGAAGGTGACAGACAGTTATGTGTACTATTGAATCATGAGAGAAAAGAGTAAAGGGGGAAAAACAAACAAACATAGATATCTTAGCCAAAGGTGCATTTAATCCAGGTCATTTAAGAATTTAACCAGAAGGAAGAAAACAAACATAGTAAAAAATGGAAAAAATCTGCCAAGTTTTCTATGAGAAACGATTTTCTCCTTCAAAGATGGTAATTTTTATTCTAATATCATAATACTTCATACAATATATCAGAAAGTAGAAATGGCACTAAAAAAGAATAAAGGCAGTAGGAGCAGTTAGAGTAAACTAAAGATACACTGAGGAAAATCATTCTGGGATTAAAGTAAATTGGAGGAATCAATTCCCCAAGTATCTGAGAGAGTAATAGGAAAGACTTGGGAAAGTTAATTATTATTATCATTGTTGTTATAAATATGACCTGGGGAGGTGGGGGGTGGGGCAGAGCCAAGATGGTTGAATAAAACCAGGGAGTTGCTTGAGTTCTCCCCCAAACCTCTCCAAGTACCTGAAAATATTACTCTAAAAACTCTAGAGCAGTAGAACCCCCCAAATGATAGATTGAAACAAATTTCCAGGCCAAGATAACACAGAACATCCACAGGAAAAGTCTATTGCACTGGATTGGCATAAAAGTGCAATCCAGTTCAAGACATACCAGTACAGACTGGGCCCCAACAAACCAAGAGCAGGCCTCAGTGGACTGAATCACTGAAATCTGTGACATTTTCCAGACTTCTCAACCCACAATTGCCAAAGACAACTTAGAACATGAGTAGGAAAGATCTGTTGGACTCAAGTGAGACAGAAGTGCAGTCTGGTCCCAGACCCAGGACAGCAGTGACAGCAGCAGCAGTGGCTGCTTAACAAAAAGATGGTGGAAGATCTAGTGGGTGACCAAAGGGGGACTGAAAGGATCTCTTTGCTGGTGCTGAGGTATGATTCCCTGGCTTTTCCCAGGCTTGGATCTAGGTCTCAGTCCTCGTTGGTAGTCCTAGGGCAAGGAGGAACACTGGCATGGCAGAGCTTGTAGCAGTGGTAGAGAGGGAATCCTCCTCACAGGTCCAAGGGAGAAAAGAATGCTTGTGGCAACTCACATACCAAAGTACAGGCCATGAGAGGAGTGAACACCTTTCCTTTGATCATAACACCTTGGAAGAACTGAAAATTTACAGGTCCCTAGAAGGAGCTCTGAAAACAGCCACACAAAATTCCTGAAGCTCAGAACAGTACACCTTCCACATGGGAGTCAGAGTCCTACCTTAACAAAGAGTTTAAAAATCAAGTAATTGGCTGTGAAAATGATCACACAGCAGAAAGAATCACAGACCAAAGAATCTTGCTTCAGTGACGAACAAAATCAGAACATACAACCAGAAGAAAACAAAGTCAAAGCTCCTACATCCAAACCCTCCAAGAAACTATGAACTGGTCTCAGACCATGGAAAAGTTCAGAAAAGATTTTGAAAATCAAATAAGAGAAGTAGAGGAAAAATTGGAAAGGGAAATGAGAGCAATACAAGAAAATCACGAAACATAAAGGAGACCCAAAAAATACTGAGAATCACCTACCCAGCAAAACTGAGTATAATCATGGGAAAAATTTATATTCAGTGAAAGAGAGGACTTTCAAGTGTTCTTGATGAAAATACCAGAGCTGAATAGAAAATCTGACTTTCAAATATAATACTCAAGAGAAGCATGAAAAGGCAAACAGAAAAGAGAATTCATAAAGGACTTATTAAAGTTGAACTGTTTACATTGCTACATGGAAAGACAATATTGGTAACTTATGAGATCCTTCCCAGTATTAGGGTTTTTGGAAGGAATACCCACACACATACACACACACACACACACACACATTATAACATACATATTTTATATAATACCATTTCTATTTTTAAGGTGTTTCTTACCGAATTGAGCAGAATAGAAATAAATACCAGCTGCTGTGTATCCTAAATTTAAGGAGAAAATCAGGAAAGTTACTTAGATTAGTCAAGGGAAACAAATCGCCATAACCTAAAGGTATTTTAGTCTACAAATGTATTTTAATTTGAATTTTATTGATAACTTCCTGAAATCCATTTTAATTTCATATAAGAAAATCATACTTAAAAGGTCTTCATACATAAGATCTAAGTAAGAAGCAGGGCAAATGTGAGATATCAGAATACCCACAATTAAAAAATCATGGATACCCTCCTATTTTCTCTAGCCTATTGATATTTTTTTAATTTTATTTTTTATTTTTTTTAAATTTATTTAACATATTTAGTTTTCAGCATTGATTTTCATAAGAGTTTGGATTACAAATTTTCTCCCCATTTCTACCCTCCCCCCCACTCCAAGATGGCATATATTCTGGTTGCCCTGTTCCCCAGTCAGCACTCCCCTCTGTCACCCCACTCCACTCCCATCCCCTTTTCCCTTCCTTTCTTGTAGGGCAAGATAAATTTTTACACTCCATTGCCTGTGTATCTTATTTTCTTCTTGCATGCAAAAACATTTTTGTTTGTTTTTGAACATCTGTTTTTAAAACTTTGAGTTCCAAATTCTCTCCCCTCTTCCCTTCCCACCCACCCTCCCTAAGAAGTCAAGCAATTCAACATAGGCCACATAGATATATACATACATATACATTCACCCATATATATACATAAACATATATGTATGCATATTCCCTTCAGCTACCCTAATACTGAGGTCTCATGAATCATACACATCATCTTTCCATGTAGGAATGTCAACAAAACAGTTCAACTTTAGTAAGTCCCTTGCAATTTCTTTTTCTTGTTCTTTTTATTGATTACCTTTTCATACTTCTCTTGATTCTTGTGTTTGAAAGTCAAATTTTCTATTCAGTTCTGGTCTTTTCACTGAGAAAGCTTGAAAGTCCTCTATTTTATTGAAAATCCATATTTTGCCTTGGAACATGATACTCAGTTTTGCTGGATAGGTGATTCTAGGTTTTAATCCTAGCTCCATTGACCTCCGGAATATCGTATTCCAAGCCCTTTGATCTCTTAACGTAGCGGCTGCCAGATCTTGGGTTATTCTGATTGGGTTTCCACAATACTCAAATTGTTTCATTCTGGCTGCTTGCAGTATGTTCTCCTTGATCTGGGAGCTCTGGAATTTGGCGACAATATTCCTGGGAGATTTCTTTTTGGGATCTATTTGAGGAGGCAATCAATGGATTCTTTCAATTTCTATTTTGCCCTGTGGCTCTAGAATATCAGGGCAGTTCTCCTTGAGAATTTCTTGAAAGATGATATCTAGGCTCTTTTTTTGATTATGGCTCTCAGGTAGTCCAATAATTTCTAAATTATCTCTCCTGAATCTATTTTCCAGGTCAGTGGTTTTTCCAATGAGATATTTCACATTATCTTTCATTTTTTCATTCCTTTGGTTCTGTTTTATAATATCTTGATTTCTCATAACATCACTAGCTTCCACTTGCTCCAATCTAATTTTTAAAGTAGTATTTTCTTCAGTGGTCTTTTGGACCTCCTTTTCCATTTGGCTAATTCTGCCTGTGAAGGCATTCTTCTCCTCATTGATTTTTGGAGCTCTTTTGCCATTTGAGTTAGTCGATTTTTTAAGAATGCAAAGTCTGAGACTGAATCTTGGTGTGTTTTCACTGCCTGGCCATATTCCCAGCCAACTAACGTGACTTTTGAGTTTTTCAGTGGGGTATGACTGCTTGTAGACTAGAGAGTTCTATGTTCCATGTTTGGGGGGGAGGTGCCAGCTCTGCCACACCAGCACTGCTCCTTCCGCAACCCCTAACCCGGACTAGGCTTAGATCTTCAGCAGGCCAGTGCACTCCTGCTCTGATCCACCATTTAATTCCTCCTGCCACGTGGGCCTGGAGCTGGAAGTAACAACAGCTGTAGCTGTGCCCGGGGCTGGAAGCCAAACCTTGAACTCTTTCTACTCCTGCAGCTTTTCCCACTAACCTTCTCTGCAGTCTTTGGTGTTTGTGGGTTAAGGAGTCTGGTAACTGCCGCAGCTCACTGATTCAGGGCGCTAGGGCCCGCTCCACCCAGCTTCTGGTCTGGATGGTCCACGCTGTTCAGGCTGGGTTCTGCTCCACTCTGTTCCCAGCTCCCAGCTCCCTGCTCCCAGCTCCCAGGTCCGTGTGGGATAGACCTTACCCAGAGACCATCCAGGCTGTCCTGGGCTGGAGCCCTGCTTCCCTCTGCTGTTTTGTGGGTTCTGCCATTGTAGAATTGGTTCAGAGCCATTTTTTATAGGTTTTTGGAGGGACTCCATACGAAGCTGACACTAGTTCCTGCTTACCAGCTGCCATCTTAGCCTATTGATATTTGATCCCATCTATTGCCTATGGAAATGTTTGTCCTAAAAATGTCCTGCTCTTGTTGTTTGATTGAAGCATGGTAGAAGGATGAAATGGTTAATGGCTGGGCTAAATTCACAGACCTGAAGAGCAAAACAGAGGGAGTTGTAGCATGTTTAGCTATCTTCCATAAATAATTAATGTCTGATAAACAATGGAAGGAAATAATGATAAATCACCCCTTTGGTGTTTAGCAGATCTCTTTTATTATGTTTTGCAGTGATGGATACAAATATAATGGAATGTAACATGTTTATTGAAGTTGTGTATCCTCTTCTCTCTCTTTTCCTTTCCAATTCATGATGAAGAGAGGGTAGTAGTACTATTGAGAGTGCACATTTAACAGTAGATTTGCAAAATGAATAATCAGTGTATGCAAAAAAGTGATTAATTTATAGTGACCATTCTTGTCAAGAGGTTCTTTCTTATACAGAATTTGAATTTCATCCAGATAAATTATTTGTAGTCACTAGGGACATTCTTCTTGTTTTACTGGGATTGCTGCTAATGTTGTAGTTGCTTTCAATATTGCTGTTATTTCTCCAACAGAGAAAAGAAAATGAACCATGATCTACAAAATTCAAACTGTGTTGGTAACTCCATTAAATAATTACAGCTGTTTTTAATACTTATTAGAATTCCATTAATCACAATTGGTCAGAGAAATAGGAGCCCTACTACTACATGAATTAATACTACAGGATAATGTTTACCACGATCATTAAAAGGGGAATTTTAAAGTATGACTCTTTTTTCACCCTTTCAAAAATGGTCATTGCTGCATAAAATGTGTATTTTACTGGGCCTATAATCATGAGTATTACTCAAAGCCACCTTTGGTTTGTTAGTAATTGAATCACAACATTTTATTATTGGGGTGGTCCAAAGACTCAAGGATCATATACTCTGAGAATATTAACCTTTTTGCATGTCAAACATTTAGAAGCTTATTTAAGGCTATGGGTGAACAAACAGAATGTTTTATGAATGCATTCAATAAAATATATAGGATATATGTATATTATATTATCTATGTGTTTATGCATATTTGTATGTGTGTATACATGCATGCATGCATGTATGTATGTATGTATGTGTCTTAAATTTTCACACCATTCAAGGGGTCTGTACAGCCCAGGTTTTATATTCTCTAGTTTCCATTCCACTACATATTAGAATAAGCATCTCCTCTCTAGAATAGTCAAGAAGTGGTCTTCCCACCTATATTTCAGGAGCTATGATGAAAATAAACTCACTACCTGCTAAGGCAGACTCTTCCACTTTTGTATTACTCTAATCATTAGCATTAAATTAAGGCAAAATCTGTCTCTGTAAAACTTCTACTCACTGTTCCTCATTATCTGCTTTTCAGGTTGAAAAGCAGAAATCCAATTACCTCCCACATAATGGCTACTGATTAGGCTGTCTCTTCCTCTTTTATTCTTCTCTTCTACAGGTTACACATTCCATTTCCTTCAAATGATCTTGATATTCCACTAGCCAACCTCTCTTCCCCATCCTGTTGCCTACTTTTGGATATCCTTCAGTGTGCAATGTTCATCTTAAAATATATATTTTTTTCCAAATTAAATATAATTTTTTTCCATATGGTCTAATGAGAGCACCTCACAGCATCTTTGGGACTAAAATTTCAATGGAAGGGCTATAGACAGCTTCTTGGTCATAAATTGGATAAAGCAGATTGGTAATGATGACTTGTACTCAACAAATCACTTATAAAATATAATTTAAAAAGTCAAGGGATGCACTGGTTATATAGTGATTGCAGAGGATCCATATATTATACATAGACACACACACACAGACACACATACATACATATATATATATATATATATATATATATATATATACATACATACACATATATATGCACATATAAGTGTATATATGTATATATATGTGTGTATATATGTGTGTGTATGTGTATATATGTGTGTATGTATGTATGTATGCATGTATGTGTGTATGTGTATATACATATATACATACATACACACACATATATGTATGTATGTATGTATATATGTATGTATGTATGTATATACACATCCTGTGATTGATTTATTGGAGGATGTAGAAAAAAGTTACATATAATGTGAGCCATGGTTGAGATGTGACATTAAAGTTATGACTGGGTTGTGACCTGCAACATGTGCCACATTTAAATGGTGAAAAACAATCTGGTCTGGTATAAAGAACCTTAGATTTGAGGTGAGAGCATCTGGATTCAAGTCCCCATCAGTTCCTCACTTTCATGACTCATGGCAAGCCTTTTCTCTCCTCTATTCTTTCTTCAGCTACAAAATTAAGTGTGGGGGTGAGTGGGGGGGACTATATGATCTCTAATATCACTTCCAACTCTATGTTTATGATTCTACATTAATATTCAATGAAAAAATAAATGAAAAAATGGATTAATTAAGGGTTTAGTATGTGCCAAATAGTGTGCTAATAACTGATGATAATTTCAGGAAAAGCAACAGTCTCGGCTTTCCAGAAGCTAATGCTGATTGAGAAAAACAGCATGTAAAAACTGGAGCACTTTCAGTCAAGAGAAGGGAAGATGAGTGAAATAATTTCCAAAACAAATTCAGAGGAGAAATTGGCTTGTTTTACCTAGAAAAAGGAAAGTTTCAAGGAAACAGGATAGAAATTGGCAGCTATCTGAAGGGAGGCCATGTAGAAGAAGTGTACTTATTCTGGTGAGTTCTTCCGTTGAGTCTTGGAATATGACTGAAGCTCAAGATTCACAGAAAGACTAATTTCAGCCCAACATAAGGAAGAACATTAGAACAATTATAGTTGTCCAATAATGGATAGGCTGGCTAGTGAGGTAGTCAGCTGGAACTACAAATGTTCTCAAGTAGAGGTTCAATAGCTGTCTGTCAAGGGTGTTTTAGAAGGCATTCCTCCATCACATGGAAGGTTGGACTAAATGACCTCTGAAGTTTCTTCTTTATCTAAGATTCCATGGCTCTAATGGGAGAAAAAAATCAATTACCAAGTCTAATGGGCCAAAAAGTACCTCCTTTTCCTATGCATGTAATAGATCGATTAACTAACTCAGAAGACTCACAATATCCACCAGTCCAGTTCTAAAACTCCTGAAATGAGCCAATGGTTTAGTTGTCTGGCAAGAATTTGAAATAAGTGAGAATTCATCAGATTTAGTGTTGGTGGATTTTTACTCTCTTTCTGTTGAAGAGGAAAGGGAAGAGAACACATATTTATTCAGCACCTATTATTGCTTAATAAATTTTTAAGTGATTGATTAATTAATTTATGTTGTAGGCACTGGGCTGTGTCTTACAAATTTTACTTCACTTGATATGCACATCAACCCTGTGAGGTAGGTACTGTTAATATTTCCATTTTACAATAGAGGAACTTGGGGCAGGAGTCAAGATGGCCGCATGAACGCAGCGTCTTAAAGGAGCTCTCTCACAAGGTCTGTCAGATTCCCATAAAAAAGTGAATTTGAGCAGATTTGAGAGAGTCAGAAACCGCGAGCAGTCTGCGTGGGGCCAATTTCTGATCTGGGAGAGTCTGAAAGGCCGAAGACACGAACCTGTAGGCTCGGACAGTGCTCGGCTGCGGAGCTGCTCCAGACCAAAGCGGAAGCGGCTGGCCAGGAAATCCACGTGGGAGACAGGCTGGGAGAAAGCTGGGCGCCCGAAACTGGCAGAGATCCCCAGGACTCCCAACACAGGATGGCAGTCTGGGGGAGCAAGAGAGGCAGTGCAATGCCACCCGCTGGGAAAACACCAACTCCTGACGCTTGTTGAACTTCCGGAAGACTCAATGGCCAGGTAAATGACTCTAATCCCTCCCCCCCTCACCCAGAGAATTCCTCGAGGAAAAAAAAAAAGAGAACTGAAACAGAGGAGAAAGTAGTGGGGCCTCACATGACAAATAGTAGAAGCTCATTAGTACCAGAGGGGCAGAGTCATCAGGGGTCAACACCAGGAGCCCAGACGTAATCTTGCTTCCCCAGGGGAAGTGCCAATCATCAGCTCAAACAACAAACAGCTGAGACCACTGCTGAAAAGCAAGTGCTGGAGAGCACCCATAGGGAGTGACACACCAGGGAGCCACATCCCTCCCCCACACCTCAGGAAATTGAAGGTTATAATTCTAGACTCACAACCTCCAGAATAAGAAAGCTGGGACAGAGAGCCCAAAGACAGAAATTTGTTGTAATGCCAGGAAAAGGCAAAACAACAAACATGAAGAAGAATACAAAAAAAAACTGAAGGCAATAGATTCTTTTTATGGAGACAGGCAGGATCAAAATATCAATATGGAAGGGGGCGGCAATGACACTATAGATGTGTCTGATACCTCAAAAGGTAATATGAACTGGTCTCCAGCCCAAAAAGCATGGCTGGAAGAGCTAAAGGAGAATTTTAAAAACCAAATTAGGGAGCTAAAAGAAGACGAAATCAATTCCCTAAAGAATAAGACTGGTGAAATGGCTACGGAGATACAGAATCTAAAGAGAGAAAATGACACCCTGAGAGGTAAAATCAACCAAATGGAAAAGGAGACTCAAAAGCAAAATGAAAACACTAACTCATTAAAAATTAGAGTTGAGCAAAGTGGAAGCTAATGAATTTATGAGGGACCAGGAAGTAGTAAAGCAAAACGTTAAGAATGAAAAAAGAGAAAAAGAAATGTGAAATACCTGATTGGGAAAACAACTGACCTGGAAAATAGATCTAGGAGAGAGAATTTAAGAGTCATTGGGCTACCAGAAATCCACGATGAAAAAAGGAGCCTTGACAGTATCTTCGAAGAAATTATCAAAGACAACTGCCCAGAGGTCCTAGAACCAGAGGGAAAAATAGTCATTGAAAGAATTCACCGATCACCCCCTGAAAGAGATCCCAAACTGAAAACACCAAGAAATGTTATAGCCAAATTTCAGAACTATAAACTCAAGCAGAAAATACTGCAAGCAGCCAAAAAGAAGCAATTCAAATATCTTGGAACTACAGTCAGGATCACGCAGGATCTCTCAGCTTCCACATTAAAAGACAGGAGAAATTGGAATATGATATTCCGAAGGGCAAAGGAGTTGGAACTACAACCAAGGATCAACTACCCAGCAAAACTAAGCATAATTTTCCAGGCAAGGCGATGGACATTCAATGAAATAAGGGAATTCCAGACCATCCTGATGAGAAGGCCAGAGGTCAATGGAAAATTTGATCTCCAAATACAAAACTCAAGTGAGACATAAAAAGGTAACCTGGGGGAAAAACCCCACAAACCTTATTAACCAATAATGACAGGTGGTTTACATCTTTATGTGGGATTATATCATCTTATGTATGTTATATATATATATATATATATATATATATGTACACACACACACACACACACACACACACACACACACACACATATATAAGTCAGTCTTGAGAATGGTACAGCTATTATGACAATTGAAAGGGATATACATAGGTTGTGAATGCCTGTATAAATTAACTGATGTAAACATATAAAATATAAGTAAGAGATATAAAGGGAGGGTTATGAGAGGAGCGGGAAGGAGGTAGTAGAAAAGGGTAAATTACACCAAATGAAGTGGCACAAAAACATATTATAGTAGAGGGAAAGAAGGGAGGGAGAAGAGCAGTATTTGTGCTTTACTGTCATCTGATCTAGTTCAAGAAGAGAATAACATACCCTCATGAGTTTAGAAATCTAACTTGTCCTACGGGAAGTAGGAGGGGAAGGGGGGAAAAAGGGAGGAGGGTGGTCAGAAGGGAGAGGAGAAGTAGCAAGTGGGAAATGGTAAGATAAGGGAGGGGAATAAAGAGGGAGGGTAAACTGAGGAAGGCAGCAGTCAAAAGCAAAACTTTGTTGAGGAGGAGAAGGGGAAAGGGAGAAATAAAAGCATAAACGGGGGAAATAGGATGGAGAAAAAGACAGAGATAGAAATCATAACTCTGAACGTGCAGAGAATGAACATTCTCATAAAACAGAAGCAGATAGCAGAATTGATTAAAAACCATAATCCTACAATATGCTGTTTACAAGAAACGCTTTTGAAACTGGGCGATAAACATAGGGTAAAGGTAAAAGGCTGGAGTAAAATATATTGTGCCTCAGCTAAAGTAAAAAAAGCAGGTGTAGCAATCCTAATCGCAGACAAAGTAAAGATAGATTTAATTAAAAGAAATAAGGAAGGACACTACATCCTGCTAAAAGGCACCATAAACAATGAAAAAATATCATTGCTTAACATATATGCACCAAGTGGTAAGGCATACAAATTCTTAGAGGAGAGGTTAAGGGAGTTACAGAAGAAATAGACAGCAAAACTATAATATTGGGAGACCTCAACCTTCCCGTTTCTGAACTTGATAAATCTAACCTCAAAATAAATAAGAAAAAAGTTAAGGAATCAAACAGAATTTTAGAAAAGGCACATATGATAGACCTCTGGAGAAAACTGAATGGGGATAAAAAGGAATATACTTTCTTTTCAAAAGTACATGGCACATACTCAAAAATAGACCATGTACTAGGGCATAAAAACCTCACAATTCAGTGCAGAAAAGCAGAAGGAGTTGAAGCATCCCTTTCAGATCATGATGCAATCAGAATCATTTTTAATAAAGAATCATGGAAAAATAAACTAAAAACTAATTGGAAACTAAATAATTTAATTCTAAAGAATGAGTGGGCCAAAGAACAAATCAGAGAAACAATTAATAACTTCATTCAAGAGAATGAAAATAATGAAACAACATACCAAAACTCATGGGATGCAGCAAAAGCAGTTCTTAGGGGAAGTTTTATATCCCTAAATGCCTACATGAATAAAATAAGGAAAAAGGAGATCAATGATCTGGGCATACAGCTGAAAAAGCTAGAAAAAGAGCAACTTGAAAACACCCAATTAAATAACAAATTAGAAATACTGAACATCAAAGGAGGGATTAATAAAATTGAAACCAAGATAACTATTGAATTAATAAATAAAACAAAGAGCTGGTTTTATGAAAAAAAACCAGTAAAATTGATAAACCTTTCACCAATTTGATTAAAAAAAGAAAGAAGAAAATCAAATTACCAGCATCAATAATGAAAAGGGCAAGGTTACCTCTAATCAAAACAACAATTAGGAATTATTTTGCCCAACTGTATGCCCATAAATTTGACAACCTTAGAGATATGGATGAATATCTACAAAAACATAAACTGCCCAGGTTAACAGAAAAGGAAGTAAAATTTCTTAATAACCCCATCTAAGAAAAAGAAATTGAGCATGCCATCAATGAACTCCCTAGGAAAAAATTCTCCAGGGCCAGATGGTTTTACAGGTGAATTCTATCAAACGTTTAAAGAACAACTAATTCCAATACTTTGTAGACTATTTGGGAAAATAGGTGAAGAAGCAGTCCTACCAAATTCTTTTTATGACACAAATATGTTACTAATACCCAAACCAGGTAGAGTCAAAACAGAGAAAGAAAATAATAGACCAATTTCTCTAATGAATATTGATGCAAATATTTTAAATAAAATATTAGCAAAAAGATTGCTGCAACTCATCACGTGAATAATACACTATGACCAGGTAGGATTTATTCCAGGAATGCAAGGCTGGTTCAATATTAGGAAAACTATTAGCATAATTGACCATATCAACAACAAAACTAGAAGAAACCATATGATCATCTCAATAGATGCAGAAAAAGCCTTTGAAAAAGTACAACACCCATTCCTATTAAAAACACTAGAAAGCATAGGAATAAGTGGAACCTTCCTTAAAATTATAAATAGTATCTATCTAAAAGCATCGACAAGCATTATCTGTAACAGGGATAAGCTAGATGCATTCCAAATAAGATCAGGGGTGAAACAAGGATGTCCATTATCACCCCTATTATTCAATTTGGTACTAGAAACTTTAGCTGTAGCAATAAGAGGAGAAAAAGAAATTGAAGGAATCAGAATAGGAACAGAAGAAACTAAATTATCACTTTTGGCAGATGATATGATGATTTATTTAGAGAAACCTAGAGAATCAAGTAAAAAACTACTTGAAATAATAAATAACTTTAGCAAAGTTGCAGGATATAAAATAAACCCACATAAATCCTCAGCATTCCTATACATTACTGACAAAGCCCAACAGCAAGAGATAGAAAGAGAAATGACATTCAAAGTTACTATAGACACTATAAAATATTTGGGAGTATATTTGCCAAGACAAACCCAGGGCCTATATGAACATAACTATGACACACTTTTCACGCGAATAAAATCAGATCTAAATAAAAGGAAAAAATATCAGTTGCTCATGGTTAGGCTGAGCTAATATAATAAAAATGACAATTTTACCTAAATTAATCTATCTATTCAGTGCCATACCAATTGAACTACCAAAAATTATTTTACTGAGATGGACAAAATAATAACAAAATTCATCTGGAAAAACAAGAGGTCTAGAATATCTAGGGTATTAATGAAAAGAAATTGTAGAGAAGGTGGCCTTGCCATACAAGATATTAAACTGTACTACAGAGCAGCAGTCATCATAACTTCCTGGTACTGGTTAAGAAATAGGCGTGTGGATCAGTGGAATAGGATAGGTACACAAGTAGGAGAAATCAACAAGTTTAGCAATCTACTCTTTGATAAACCCAAAGAGGCCAGCTTCTGGGCTAATAATTCACTATTTCACAAAAACTGTTGGGAAAATTGGAAAATGGTAGGGCAGAAACTGGGCATAGACCAATATCTCACACCATACACCAAAATAAAGTCAAAATGGGTTCATGATTTAGGAGTAAAATCTGATACTATAAGTAATTTGGGAAAGCAAGGAATAGTTTACTTATCAGATTTATGGAAAAGTAAAGAATTCATGACCCAACAAAAGATAGAGAGCATTACAAAATGCAAAATAGATAATTTTGTTTATGTTAAATTGAAAGGATTTTGTATAAAAAAAGCCAATGCAACAAGAATTAGGACGGAAGCAGAAAATTGAGAGAAAATCTTTGCAACTAGTTTCTTTGATAAAAGCCTCATTTCTAAAATACACAGGGAACTGAGCCAAATATATGGGAGTACAAGTCATTCCCCAATTGAGAAATGGTCGAAGGATATGAATAGGCAGTTTTCAGTGGAAGAAATTAAAGTTATGTATAGGCATATGAAAAAATACTCTGGATCACTACTGATTAGAGAAATGCAAATCAAAACAACTCTCAGATACCACATCTCTCCTGTCAGATTGGCTAAAATAAAACAGGAGGATGACAAATGCTGGAGAGGATGTGGGAAAATTGGAACATTGTTACATTGCTGGTGGAGTTGTGAGCTGATCCAGCCATTTTGGAGAGCAATTTGGAACTATGCCCAAAGGGCTATAAAAATGTTCATACCCTTTGACCCAGTAATACCACTTCTAGGGTTTTATCCCAAAGAAATCACACAAGCGGGAAAAGGACCTATATGTACAAGGATATTTATAGCGGCTCTTTTTGTGGTAGCCAAGAAATGGAAATCAAAGGGATGCCCATCAATTGGGGAATGGCTGAACAAGCTGTGGTATATGAAGGTAGTGGAATACTATTGTGCCATAAGAAATGGGGATGATACGGACTTCATAACAATCTGGAAAACCTACACGATATAATGTTGAGTGAGCAGAGGAGAGCCAGGAGAACATTGTACACAACCACAGATATATGGATTCTGTGAGGACCAACCCTGACATACTTCGCTCTTCTCAGCAACGTAAGGTGCAAGGACAACTCTAGGGGACTCACGATGGAGAATGCTATCTTCATCCAGAGAAAGAACTGTGAAGTTTGAATGCAGACTGAGGTGCACTAAATGCTCACCTTTTTTCTTCCCTTATGTTTTTGTTTTTGGGTTTTTATTTTTTTTTTTAGTTCTGTCTCTTCTTTCTCATGATTCACTCCATTGGTCATAATTCTTCTCCACAACTTGACTAGTGTATAACTTAATTCAATGCAAAATTACGCATGGTAGTTATATGAGATTCCTTGCCGTCTTGGGGAGGAAGAGGGAGGGGGGGGAGAAAATCTGGATCTCAAAATTATGTAGAACCATGTGTTGTAAACTAAAAATAAAAAAAAATAAATTAAAATAAATAAATAAATAAAACAATAGAGGAACTTAAGACAGATTAAGATTAAAGTAACTTGTTCAGGGTCAGACTGTTAATGTGTCTGGTTGATATTTGAATTCTGATCTTCCTGAATCCATTTTGCCATCTATCTTCCTTTAATTTAATTTGTCTCCTTCTACTTTTGGGTCTCATCCCAAAGATGCAATGTTCACTGAATTGAGGAAATAGATTTCATGAGGCAAAACTGATTTTTCCCTTGAAATTCATCAAGGAATATCTCCACTAACCTTAAAAGTAAGCAATGTATGCAGAGCCTAGATGGTGCTGTGAAAGGAAAGAACTACCAGAGCTCTCTCAAAAATTCTGTCAGATACATCTAAAAAAGTGGATTTGAGCAGATTTGAGAGAGTTAGAAGCCACTAGTAGACTGAGAGGGATAGGAGTGCTGGGCACACGGAATGGCAACAGACCAAACCAACTGGGAGCAGCAGAGAAATCCAGCCAGCACACCGGTCTGGGAGGTTGGTGGGTGAAAAAAAAAAATGGGAGCAGGAACAGGTCCAGGGTGAAAGTACTGGCTATGGCCATGATTGAGCCCCAGCCCTCTCAGCCCAGAATGGGAGTCTGTGGGAGCACAGAGCCTGTGGCCGTGGGTGCAGCTAACCCCGAGGCATCCAACCCATATTCTAAAGTTTTGAAACTCACATTCTTGAAATTCTGGGAGCCATGATGTGCAGGAAAAATGGATTTTATCCCTCCCTTGAATAAACCAAGACAGTAATACCTCAGGAGAAACAGAGGAGCAAGAAGGGGACCTTCAGTAGGGAGAGAAGTGGGGGAGAGTGCCCTTCCTGTGGTGGCGGAAGGAGACTAGTGAAGGAAGAGAGGTGTCCCAGCAGCTCTCACCTCAGCAGAACAACAAGAGTAACTGAGCCCTAGGGGGTGCAACTAACAAACGTCAATGCTATGAACACAGACTGGGCTTTGCACAGCCAGTGGTAGTGACAGATACCAGCACAGACAAGAGCTGATACTACCCATTCTGTAGAACATTCCTGGGGAAGAGGAGAACTCCAAGCAGCCAGATCACCCACTACCACACCTTAAGAAACCAGAGGCCATAGAACATAAAGCCAATGAGTAGACTCACAGATTCCAAGACAAGAACCTTGGGACAGAGCCCCCTGAGCATCAGAAAGAGAGATACACTTTAGAAGCCAGGAGGAAGAAAAACACCATGCAAAAGACACTAAGAAGCCAAAGATGATTGATTCATATTACAGAGACAGGGAAGAGCAAAATACCATTTCAGAAGAGGACAGCGTGGACACTATACCTACATCTGAAACCTCAAAAGGGAAAGTGAACTGGTCTCCAGACCAAAAAGCATTCCTGGAAGAAAGCAAGGACAACTTTAAACAACAAATGATGGAGGTAATAAAAAAATGGAAAAAAAAATCAATGAGGAAAGCAAGCCTTTAAAAGTTAAACTCAGTGAATTGGTTAAGGAAAATCAGAAAATAAGTGGAGAAAATATCTCATTGAAAAGTAAAATCAACCAAATGGAATAGGATATAGGACAAAGGAAGAAAACAAAAAAATTAAAAATTGGAAATGGGCAAATAGAAGCTAATGCCTCTATGAGACATCAAGAATCACTCAAACAAAATCTAAAGAATGAAAAAATAGAAGAAAACATGAAATATCTTATTAGAAAAACAAAAGACCTGGAAAATAGATCAAGGAGAGACAAACTAAGAATTATTGGTCTACCTGAAATCTATGATGAAAAAAAGAGTCTGGAGAGTATCTTCCATGCAATCCTTAAGGAAAACTTCCCGAAGGTCCTAGAACCAGAGGGAAAAATTATCAATGAAAGAATTCATCGATCACCCCCTGGAAAAAGAAAAAGATCCCAAATTGAAAACTCCAAGAAAAATCATAGCCCAATTCCAGAGCTACCAGGTCAAGGAGAAAATACTACAAGCAGTTAGGAAGAAACAATTCCAATATCACGGAACTACAGTCAGCATCAAGCAGGATCTTTCAGCTTCTACATTAAACGACAGGAGAAACTGGAATATGATATTCTGAAAGGCAAAGGAGTTTGGACTACAACCAAGGATCAACTCCCAGCAAAACCGAGCATAATTTTCCAGGCAAGGAGATGGACATTTAATGAAGTAAGGGAATTCCATCCCTCCCTAATGAAAAGGCCAGAACTCAATGGAAAATTTGATCTCCAAATACTGAACTCAAGAGGGACATAAAAAGGTAAACCAGGGAAGAAAAAACCCTTGTTAATCAATAAGGCTAATTAGTGACATCCTTATATAGGATTATTTTGTTTTATGTGTGTTTTATACACACACACACACACACACACACACACACACACACACACACATATATATATATATATATATATATATATCAATCTTGAGAATAATATACTTATTATGACAATTGGAAGGGATATTCAAAGACTGTGGGCATCAGTATAAAATAACCTATATAATGATAAAAATATAAATAAGAAATATAAAAGGATGATTCTGGAAGAAGAGGTAAGGGGGTAGTAAAAAAGTGTAAATTTCATCACATAAAGAGGCACAAAAACATATTGTAGTAGAGAGAAGGAAGGGAGGTAGAAGAGCAGTATTTGAACTTTACACTAAATGGATTTGGTTCAAGAAGGGAATAACATACCCACATAAGTATAGAAATCTCACTTGCCCTACAGGCAGTAGGAGGAGAAAAGTAAAATAGGGAGAGGGGTAGTCAGAAGGGAGAGAATAAGTAGCAAGGGAAAAATGGGAAGATAAGGGATGGAAATAGAGAGGGAGGGGAAACTGAGGTAGGTGGCAATCAGAAGCAAAACTCTGCTGAGGAATGGAATGGGAAAGGGAGAAACCATTAACAGGGGGGAATAGGATGGAGAAAAAGACACAGATAGTAATCATAACTGTGAATGTGAATGGGATGAACTCTCCCATAAAACAATTGGAGAGCAGAATGGATTAAAAACCATAATTCGACAATATGCTGTTTACAAGAAACACATTTGAAACAGTGGGATACTCACAGGGTAAAGATAAAAGACTAGAGTAGAATTTATTGTGCATCAGCTAAAGTTAAAAAAAAAACAGGGATAGCAATCTTAATCTCAGACAAAGCAAAAGTAAAGACAGATCTAGTTGAAAGAGATAAGGAAAGACGCTATTTCCTGCTAAGATGCGCCAAAAACAGTGAAGTAATATTATTATTTAACATATATGCACCAAGTAGTATAGCACGTAAATTCTTAGAGGAGAAGTTAAGGGAGTTATAGGAAGAAACAGATAGCAAAACTGTACTAGTGGAGGAACTCAACCTCCCCTTCTCTGAACTTGATGAATCTAAGCTTAAAATATATAAGAAAGAAGTTAAGGAGGTGAATAGAATTTTAGAAAAGGCAGATATGATAGACCTCTGGAGAAAACTGAATGAAAATAAAAAGGAATATACTTTTATCTCAAACTTACATTGCACATACTCAAAAACTGACCGTGTACAAGGGCATAAAAATCTTACAATCCACTTTCCAGAACGGCAGAATTAGTCAAAGTATACTTTAGAGATAATGATGCAATAAAAATATTTGTAAAAATAACCATGGAAAAATATGCTAAAAAATGATTGGAAACTAAATAATCTAATTGTAGAAAATGAGTGGACCAAAGAACAAATCATAGAAACAATTAATAACATCATTCAAGAGAATGTTAATAATGAGACAACATAAAAAAAAACTTAAGGAATGCAGCAAAAGCAGTTCTTGGGGGAAGTTTCATATCTCTGAATGCTTACATGAATAAAACAGTGAAAAAAAGAGATCAACGAATTGGCCATGCAACACAAAAAGCTTGAAAAAGAATAAATTGAAAATCCCCAATTGCATATGTAATTGGAAATACTGAAAATCAAAGCAGAGATTAAAAAATTGAAATCAAGAAAACTATTTAATTAATAAATAAAACCAAGAGCTGGTTTTATGAAAAAACCAATAAAATTGATAAACCTTTGGTCAATTTAATTAAAAAAATAGAAAAAAGAAAATCAAATCACCAGTATCAAAAATGAAAAGGGTGGATTCACATCCCATGAAGATGAAATTAAAAGAATAATTAGGAATTATTTTGACCAATTGTATGCCCACAAATATGACAACCTTAGGGATATGGATGAATATCCACAAAAATATAATTTGCCCAGGTTTGCAGAAGAGGAAGTAAAATACCTTAATAACCCCATGTCAGAAAAAGAAATTGAGCAAGCCATCAATGAAATCCCTAGGAAAAAAATGTCCAGGGCCTGATGGTTTTAAATGTGAATTCCATCAAATATTTAAAGAAAAATTAATTCCTATACTTTATAGACTACTGGGGAAAATAGGTGAAGAAGGAGGCCCACCACATACATTTAATGACACAAATATGGTACTAATACCAAAATCAGGAAGAGTCAAAGCAGAGAAAGAAAATTATAAACCATTATAATTTATAAAAATTATAAAATTATAAAATTTCCCTAATGAATATTGGTGCAAAAATTTTAAATTAAATATTAGCAAAATATTGCAGCAACTTATAATGAGAATAATATACTAGGAAGTGGTACGATTTATTCCCGAAATGCAAGGCTGGTTCAATATTAGGAAAACTACCACAATAATTGATCATATCAACAACAAAATTAGCAGAAACCGTATGATCATCTCAGCAGATGCAGAAAATCCTTTGACAAAATACAACACCCATTCCTATTAAAAACACTAGAAAGCCTAGGAATAAATGGAATCCTTTCTTAAAATTATAAATGGCATCTAACTAAAAATATCAAAAAGCATTATTTGTAATGGGGATAAGCTAGATGCATTCACAATAAAATCATGGGCGAACCAAGGATTTTCATTATAACCCCCATTATTCAATTTGATATTAGAAATGTTACTCCTAGCAAGAAAAGAAAATGAAATTGAAAGAAATAGAATACACAAAGAAGAAACTAAATTATCACTTTTTGCAGATGCTATGAGAATACTATATAATCAAGAAAAAACTGCTTGAAAAAATTAATAATGTTAGCAGAGTGGCAAGATGTAAAATAAACCCACATAAATCCTCGGCATTCCTATGCATTACTAACAAAGCCCAACAGCAAGAGCTAGAAAGAGAAATTCCATTTAAAGTTACTGTAGACACTATAAAGTATGTGGGAGTCTATCTGCCAAGACAAACCAAGGGCCTATATGAACATAATTATGAAACATTTTCACACAAATAAAGTCAGATCTAAATAAATGGAAAAATATCAGTTGCTCATGGTTAGGCCGAGTTAATATAATGAAAATGACAATTTTACCTAAATTAATTTATTTATTCAGTGCCATACCCATCGAATTACCAAAAATTATTTTATAGAGCTGGATAAAACAATAAAATTCATCTGGAAGAAGATGTCTAGCATATCTAGGGAATTAATGTAAAGAAAAGCTAGGGAAGGTGGCCTAGCTATACCAGATATTAAAGTTAATATAAAGCAGCAGTCATCAAATCTATATGGTACTGGCTAAGAAACAGAGTCATGGATCAGTGGAATAGGTTAGGTACAGAAGACACAGTAGTCAATGACTATAGCAATTTTGATATACCCAAAGAATCCAGCTTCTGGGCTGAGGATTCAGTATTTCACCAAAACTGCTGGGAAAATTGGAAATTAATATGGCAGAAACTGAAGACAGACCCATATCTTACACCATATATGAAAATAAAGTCAAAATGGGTTCATGATTTAGGAATAATGGCTGATACTCTAAGCAATTTGGGAGAGCAAGTAATAGTTTACCAGATTTACAGAATAGCAAAGAATTTATGACACAACAAGAGATAGAGAGCATTACAAAAGGCAAAATGGATAATTTGGATTATCTTAAATTAAAAAGTTTTTGTATCCATAAGGCAATGCAACAAACATTAGGAGAGAAGCAGAAAATTGGGAGAAAATCTTTAAAACTAGTGTTTCTTATGAAGGGATCATCTCTAAAATATACGGGGAACTGAGCCAAATTTATAGGAATACAAGTCATTCCCCAATTGAGAAATGGTCAACAGATATGAACAGGCAGTTTTCAGAGGAAGAAATTAAAGATGTCTATAGGCGTATGAAAAAAGTGCTCGAAATCACTACTGATTGGAGAAATGCAAATCAAAACCACTCTTAGGTACCACATCTTTGCTGTCAGATTGGCTAAAATGTTCATACCCTTTGACCCAGCAATACCACTTCTAGAGTTGTATCCCAAAGAGATTACACAAGAGGCAAAAGGACCCATATGTACAAAAATATTTATAGCCACTCTTTTTGTAGTACAAAGAATTGGAAATCAAGGCAATGCCCATCAATTGCGGAATGACTGAAGGAGTTGTGGTATATGAATGTATTGGAATACTATTGAGGCATATGAAATGGGGAAGATAAGTACTTCACAATAACTGGGAAAAACCTACATGATCTGATGCTGAGTGAGAGGAGCAGATCTAGAAGAACATTAGACACAACAGATATATGGATTCTGTGATGACTAACCTTGATAGACTAGTTCAACCCCCTGAGGCTCAGTTACCCTCATTGTTCTGCTGAGGTAAGGGCTGCTGGGATATCTCTCTTCCTGCACTAGTCTCCTTCCACCACCACAGGAAGGAACCTCTCCTTCACCTTCTCTCAGTACTGAAGCCCCTCTTCTGGCTCCTCTGTTTCACCTGAGTCACTATTCTCTGGGTTTATTCAAGGGATGGATGAGAGCCTTTTCACCTGCCCATCATAGATGCCAGAAGTTCAAGAAGGCCAGTTTTAAACCTTTAGTCTTTGTGTTGGAGTCCTCAGGGCTAAATGCTCCTGCTGCCACAGGCTCTTTGCTCCAACATACTCCCACCCTGGGCTGAGAGGCCTCGGGATCCATCCAGGCTGTAGCTGGTACTTTTGCCCTGGTCCGGTTCCTGCCTCAGCATTTTGCTCACCCAGAGACATACCAGACTGGCATGCTGGCTGGATTTCTCTGCTGTTCCTGGGTGGTTTGCTCTGGTAATGGTCCTCGTGCCTGGCGCTCCTGCCCCTCTCACTCTATTAGTGGGTTCTAACTCTCTCAAATCTGCTCAGATTTACTTTTTTAGATGTATCTTACAGAATTTGTGAGAGAGCTCCAGTAGTTCCTTTCACAGTGCCATCTTGGCTCTGACCCCATAAATCCAGAACAATAACTTTAAAACATCCTCTCAAGAGTGGGTGGAGCCAAGATGGCACCTGGAAAGCAGGGACCACCTTGAGCTCTCTGCCGAGTCCCTTCAAAACCCTATGAATAATGGCTTGGAACCAATTCTAGAACTGCAGAACCCACAAAAGAGCAGAGAGAAAAAGGGCTCCAGCCCAGGACACCCTGGATGGTCTCTGGGTGAGGTCTATGCAACACGGAGCTGGGAGCTGGGAGCTGGGAATGGAGTGGAGCAGAGCCCAGCCTGAGCGGCATGGACCAACCAGACCAGGAGCTGGGTGGAGGGGGCCCTAGTGCCCTGAATCAATGAGTTGCAGCAGTTACCAAACTTCTCAACCCACAAACACCAAAGACTGCAGAGAAGGTTAGTGGGAAAAGCTGCGGGAGTGGAAGGAGTTCGGGGTTTGGCTTCCAGCCCAGGGGGCAGCAGAGGTGGGGCAGCTACAGCTGCTGCTGCTTCTGGCCCCAGGCCCACCTGGTGGGAGGAATTAAGTGGTGGATCACAGCAGGCGTGCACAGCCTGCTGAAGATCTAAGCCCAGTCTGGGTTGGGGGTTCTTGGGAAAGGAGTAGTGCTGGTGAAACACAGCTGGTACCTCACCCCCCAAACATGGAACATAGAACTCGTTAGTCTACAAGCAGTTGTACCCCACTGAAAAACTCAAGGGTCAAGTTAGTTGGCTGGGAATATGGCCAGGCAGCGAAAACACACCCAGATTCAGTCTCAGATTTTCGATTCTTTCTTTGGTGACAAAGAAGACCAAAACATACAGCCTAAAGAAGGCAACAAAGTCATAGAGCCTACAACAAAAGCCTCCAAAAAAAAACATGAACTGGCCCCAGGCCATAGAAGAACTCAAAAAGGATTTGGAAAAGCAAGTTAGAGAAGTAGAGGAAAAATTGGGAAGAGAAATGAGAAGGATGCCAGAAAACCGTGAAAAACAAGTCAATGACTTGCTAAAGGAGACCCAAAGAAATAGTGAAAAATACACTGAAGAAAACAACAACTTAAAAAAATAGATTAACTTAAATGGCAAAAGAGCTCCAAAAAGCCAATGAGGAGAAGAATGCCTCGAAAGGCAGAATTAGCCAAATGGAAAAGGAGGTCCAAAAGACCACTGAAGAAAATAGTACTTTAAAAATGAGATTGGAGCAAATGGAAGCTAGTGACTTGATGAGAAATCAAGATATTATAAAACAAAACCAAAGGAATGAAAAAATTGAAGACAATGTGAAATATCTCATTGGAAAAACCACTGACCTGGAAAATAGATCCAGGAGAGATAATTTAAAAATTATTGGACTACCTGAAAGCCGTGATCAAAAAAAGACCCTAGATATCATCTTTCAAGTAATTTTCAAGGAGAACTGCCCTGATATTATAGAGCCGCAGGGCAAAATAGAAATTGAAAGAATCCACCGATCGCCTCCTCAAATAGATCTCAAAAAGAAATCTCCTAGGAATATTGTCGCCAAAATCCAGAGCTCCCAGATCAAGGAGAAACTACTGCAAGCAGCCAGAGAGAAACAATTTGAGGATTTTGGAAACCCAATCGGTATAACCCAGGATCTGGCAGCTTCTACCTTAAGAGATCGAAGGGCTTGGAATATGATATTCTGGAGGTCAATGGAGCTAGGATTAAAACCTAGAATCACCTACCCAGCAAAACTTAGTATCATGCTCCAAGGCAAAATATGGATTTTCAATAAAATAGAGGACTTTCAAGCTTTCTCAGTGAAAAGACCAGAACTGAATAGAAAATTTGACTTTCAAACACAAGAATCAAGGTAAGCATGAAAAGGTAATCAAGAAACAGAAATTGCAAGGGACTTACTAAAGTTGAACTGTTTTGTTTACATTCCTACATGGAAAGATGACATGTATGATTCATGAGACCCCAGTATTAGGGTAGCTGAAGGGAATATGCATATGTATATATATATATATATATATATATATATATATATATATATACATACATATATATATGTACATATATATATATACATATACATATATATACATATATACTATATATATATATATATATGTAAAAGAGAGAGAGAGAGAGCAGACACAGGGTGAGTTGAAGATGAAGGGAAGATATCTATAAGAAATAAAATCAAATTAAGGGATGAGAGAGCAACATACTGAGAGAGGGAGATAGGGAGAGATAGAATTTGGTGGATTATCTCTCATAAAGATGTCAAAAGGAAGCAGTTCTGTGGGAGGAGGGGAGAGGGCAGGTGAGGGGGGAATGAGTGAACCTTGCTGTCATCAGATTTGGCCTGAGGAGGGAATACCATACATACTCAATTGGGTATCTTACCCCACAGGAAAGAAGAGGGAGGAAGATAAAAAAATAAAAGAGGGTGGATGATGGAGGGGAGGGCAGCCGGAGGTGGAGGTAATCACAAACAAACACTTTGGAAGGGGAACAGGGTCAAGGGAGAAAATTCAATAACGTGGGATGGGTTGGGAAGGAGCAAAATATAGTTAGTCTTTCACAACATGAGTATTGTGGAAAGGTTATACATAATGATACACATGTGGCCTCTGTTGAATTGCTTGACTTCTTAGGGAGGGTGGGTGGGAAGGGAAGATGGGAGAGAATTTGGAACTCAAAGTTTTAAAAAGAGATGTTCAAAAACAAAAAAACAGTTTTTGCATGCAACAAGAAAATAAGATACACAGGCAATGAGGTGTAGAAGTTTATCTTGCCCTACAAGAAAGGAAGTGAGAAAAGGATGAGAGGGGAGGGATGACTGGGGAACATGGCAACCAGAATATATGCCATCTTGGAGTTGGGGGGGGAGGGTAGAAATGGGGAGAAAATTTGTAATTCAAACTATTGTGAAAATCTATGCTGAAAACTAAACATGTTAAATACATAAATTTAAATTAAATTAAATTTAAAAAAATTAAAAAAAATATTCTCCCAAGTAACTTCCAGCTCTTTGATATTTTCCAGTATGCTTTGATAGTTAATTATGCTTAAAGATAGTTAATGCAAAATTTTATTTAAAAATACAAGTTATCTAAAAGAAATAAGAACATATATCATGCTTTCAATAATTGTAAGATATTTTATGACAGAAATTGTATATTTTGAAGGGGTACTGATATTCTCCTAGGAATGGCATAAGTCTGTGAATCAAAGTTTCTAAACAAATCTAAGCTGTATGTGATGCAAAGGACAATGTAGAAATTTGTGATAGGATTAATAAGGATGAGTTATATCTAAGTTATATCATCCAGGAAATATAAATGTCATATGTCACACATTGAAATATAAGTATTGAAGTCTATAAAAATAAGGAAGATTTTAAGTACTAGATTCTCTAGATTGTTTTACTAAAAATATACTCTGAATGGTTTAGCATAGCATAGAGGTCATGCTAAACTTTTAAGTAAAAATCAGCACAGCAACAGACATTGGATTTTTTTTAAAGAAAGTTTGAATGTGTTCTGTTTGATCCCATCTTCAATGGAAGAGCAACCTTGAAAGAGACAGAGGGCCTCATCACTAGAAGCTTGGCCACTAGGTCTTCTCTTATCTGTCTCTGTCTCTTTCTGTCTATCTCTGTCTTTCCCTCTGTCTCTATCTCTCTGTCTTTTTCTGTGTCTCTCTGTGTCTCTGTCTCTTTCTCTCTCTGTCTTTCTGTTTCTGTCTCTGTCTCTGTCTCTGTGTCTCTCTGTGTCTTTCTCTCTCTCTCTCTCTCTCTCTCTCTCTCTCTCTCTCTCTCTGTTCTCTCCGGTTATCTAGACAAAGTTAAAGTTCCAGTAAAATTAAAATATATTCATTGAGAAGCTTGTGCTCTTCTACCACTTATTTTTCCTATCCTTACAAAATGTGGTTTTAAGGATAGCCAATAAGTGTGCTGAAGCCTTCTGTTCTAAAACTAGTATTTTTTTCATTCCTTCCCTTCATGTTGTACTTAGAGAAGCCAGGATTCCATTCTGCATGGGCCTGAGTCAATTACTTTCTTCATCATTTACACATGGACCATTGATACTGACAGAATCTGTGGTCATCATTATATACGGCTCATTGACAGCTGTCAGGCAGGTCTCAGTTGAGCCATTCCCCAATCACAAGGCATACACCAAGTCCAGGGTGACTGCCCAGGCTGACAAACTGCTAATTAACCTCACTGACTAGAATACTTCTATCAATACAGCAAAAGGAACTGGTAAAAGAAATTGTAAAAACTGGATTTTTCTCTGAGAAACTATGTTCTATTAACTGGTTAATTCTTACTAAATTTATCATTTATCTGTTACCCAATTAATACTTTGATCCATTCATTTGCTTGTTTATTTTTCTCTTTATTTACTATCTTTGACTTCATTTTCTGGTGATGTTAATATTTACAATAAATGTATTTTCAAGGATACCGAGAAACATTTAAATGAGGTGAAAATAATGAGTTCCATTCAATTTAGCAAGTATATATTGACAGTTTATTATTCCCTATGCAGTATGCTAATAATGGGTGATAAAAAGTCAAAAATAGTTTGGACTCTGCCTGCAAGGAACTTCTCTTCTTTTTTTCTTAAAAATTAGATTTTTTTTTACAACACTTAGTTTTACATGTTCTTGAGTTTCAAATTTTCTTCCCTTCCCTCTCCTCTCCCCAGCCCCCAAGATACCACACAGTCCAATATGGATTCTACATAGACCTTTGCCTTAAACTCATTTTCACAATAGTCAAGTTGCAAAGAGGAAGTATGACCAATGGAATGAATCATGAGAGAGTAGGAAAAAAAAAACAAACAAAAAAAAGACGAAGAAAAGAGAGCAAATAGTTTGCCTCAATCTGCATTCAGACTCCATAGTTCTTTCTCTGGATGTAGCTTGCTTTTCCATCATGAGTCCTTTGGACCTGACTTTGAGCCTTGTATTGTTGAGGAGAGCCAAGGCTATCAAAGTTAGTCATCACAGAATCAATATGTCTGTGGTTGTGTATAATGTTTTCCTGGTTCTGCTCCTCTCACTCAGCATCAGATCATGTAGATCTTTCTAAGTTATTATGAAGTCCGTATCTTCCCCATTTCTTATAGCACAATAGTATTCCATCACATTCATATACCACACCTTGTTCAGCCATTCTTCAATTGAGGGGCATCCCCTTAATTTCCAATTTTTGCCACCACAAAAAGAGCAGCTATAAATATGTTTTTTGTGCATACAGGTCCTATTCCCACTTGTGTGGTCTCTTTGGGATATCGTCCTAGAAGTAGTATCTCTGGGTCAAAGAGTATGCACATTTTATAGCTGTTTGGGGATAGTTCCAAATTGTTCTCCAAAATGACTGGATCTGTGCACAACTCCACCAACACTGTATTAATGTTGCAATTTTCCCACATCCTCTCCAGCATTTATCATTTTCCTGTTTTGTCATGTTAGCCAGTCTGACAGGAGATATATGGAACCTAAAAGTTGTTTTGATTTGCATTTCTCTAATCAGTAAATCTCATTTAGAACATTTTGTCATACGCCTATACAAACCTTTAATTTCTTCCTCTGAAAACTGCCTCTTCATTTCCTTTGAGCATTTCTCAATTGGGGAATGACTTGTATTCCTATAAATTTGGCTCAGTTCCCTGTGTATTTTAGAAACGAGGCCTTTATCAGAGACATTGATTGTAAAGATTTTCATCCAATTTTCTGCTTCCCTCCTAACCTTTGCTGCCTTGGCTTTCTTTATACAAAAACTTTTCAGTTTAACAAAATCAAAATTATCCATTTTGCATTTTGTAATGTTCTCTATCTCTTGTTGGGTCATGAATTCTTTCCTTTCCCATAAATCTGACAGGTAAACTATTCCTTGCTCTCCCAAATTGCTTATAGAATCAAGCCTTTATTCCTAAATTATGTACCCATTTTGATTTTATTTTGGTATATGGTGTAAGATAAGGATCTATGCCCAGTTTCTGGCTTACTAATTTCCCATTTTCCCAGCAGTTTTTGTGAAGTAGTGAATTCTTACCCCAGAAGCTGGATTCTTTGGGATTATCAAAGAGTACATTGCTGTAGTCTTTGACTACTGTGTCTTGTGTACCTAAACTATTCCACTGATCTACCACTCTGTTTCTTAGCCAGTACCAGGTAGTTTTGAGGATTGCTGCTTTATACTACAGTTTAATATCTGGTATGGCTAGGCCACCTTCCCTAGCATTTCTTTTCATTAGTTCCCTTGATATTCTGTACTTTTGTTCTATCAGATGAATTTTGTTATTATTTTATCCACCTCTGTAAAGTAATTTTTGGTAGTTCGACTTTTATGGCACTGAATAAGTAAATTAGTTTAGGTAAAATTGTCATTTTTATTATGTTAGCTTGGCCTAACCATGCCCAACTGTTTTTATTCCATTTAATTAGATCTGCCTTTCTTGTATGAGAAGTGTTTCATAATCGTGTTCATATAGGCCCTGGGTTTGTCTTGGCAGGTAGACTCCCAAATATTTTATGGTGTCTACAGTAACTTTAAATGGAATTTCTCTTTCTATCTTTTGCTGTTGGACTTTGTTAGTAATATATAGGAATGCTAAGGATTTGTGTGGGTTAATTTTATATCATGCAAATTTGCTAAAATTGTTCATTATTTCAAATAGTATTTTAGTTGATTCTCTGGGATTCTCTAAGTAAATCATCATATCATCTGCAAAAGTGATGATTTAGTTTCTTCTTTGTGTGTTCTAATTTCTTCAATTTCTTTTTCTTCTCTAAGTGCTTAAGCTAACATTTCTAGTACCAAATTGAATAATAAGTGTGATAATTTACATCCTTGTTTCACCCCGGATCATATTGGGCATGCATCTAGCTTATCCCCATTACATATAATGCTTGCTGATGGTTTCAGGTAGATGATATTTATAATTGTAAGGAACACTCCATTTATTTCCATGCTTTCTAGTGTTTTTAATAAGAATGGGTGTTGTATTTTGTCAAAAGCTTTTTGTGCATGTATTGAGATCACTAAATGGTTTCTGCTCCCTTTGTTATTGATATGATCAATTATACTGACAGTTTTCCTAATATTGAACTACCCTTGTATTCCTGGAATAAATCCTACCTGTTCCTAGTGTATTATTCTTGTGATAAGTTGCTGCAATCATGTTGCTAATTTTTATTTAAAATTTTTGCATCTATATTCATTAGGGAAATTGGTTTATAATTTTCTGTCTCTGTTTTGACTATTCCTGGTTTAGGTATTAGTACCCAATTTATGTCATAAAAGAATTTGGTAGGACTCCTTCTTCACCTATTTTCCAAAGTAGTGTATAAAGTATGAGAATTAATTGTATTTAAATATTTGATAGAATTCACATGTAAAACCATCTGGCCCTGGAGATTTTTTCCTAGGGAGTTCATTGATGGCTTGCTCAATTTATATCTCTGACATGGGATAATTTAGGTAATTCACTTCTTCTGTTAACCTGAACAATTTGTATTTTTGTCAATATTCATCCATTTTCCTGAAGTTATCAAATTTAAGGGAATAAAATTTGGCAAAGTATACCTAATTATCATTTTATTTTCCTCTTCGTTGGAGGTGAAGTCACCCTTTTCATTTTTAATATTTGTAATTTGATTTTTTTCTTTCATTATTTTTAATCAAATTGACCAAGGGTTTATCAATTCTATTGTTTTTTCATAAAACCAGCTTTTAGTTTTATTTATTAGGTCAATAGTTTTCTAGATTTCAAATGTTTTTTGTTTTTTTTTAAATTTATTTATTTAGTTTTAATTTACCATACACGGTTCTACATAATTTTGAGTTCCAGATTTTCTCACCTCCCTCCCCCCTCCCTCCCCAGGATGGCATGGAATCTCATGTAACTGTCATGTATAACTTCGTATTGAATTAATTTATGCACTAGTCAAGGTGTGGAGAAGAATTTTGACCAATGGAATGAATCATGAGAAAGAAGAAACTGAACCAAAAAAATAAAAACAACAACCCAAACACAAAAACAAAAGAGAAGCAAAAAAGGCGAGCATGTAGTGCGCTTCGATCTGTATTCAAACTTCACAGTTCTTTCTCTGGATGAAGATAGCATTCTCCATCTTGAGTCCCCTGGAGTTGTCCTTGCCCCTTAGGTTGCTGAGAAGCACGCAGTATGTCAGGGTTGGTCCTCATGGAATCCACATATCTGTGGCTGTGCGCAACGTTCTCCTGGCTCTGCTCCGCTCACTCAGCATTATGTCGTGTAGGTTTTTTTTTCCAGGTTGTTACGAAGTCTGCATCATCCCCATTTCTTATGGCACAATAGTATTCCATCACCTTCATATACCACAGCTTGTCCAGCCATTCCTCAATTGATGGGCATCCCTTTGATTTCCAATTCTTGGCTACCACAAAAAGAGCTGCTATAAATATCCTTGTACATATGGGTCCTTTTCCCATTTGTGTGATTTCTTTGGGATACAACTCTAGAAGTGGTATTGCTGGGTCAAAGGGTATGAACATATCTATAGCCCTTTGGGCTATAATCAGGGGGAAAAACCCCACAAACCTTATTAACCAATAAGGGCAGGTTGTTTACATCTTTATGTGGGATTATATCATCTTATATATGTCTTTTCCATATATATATATATATATATATATATATATATATATATATATATATATATATACACATATATAAGTCATTCTTGTGAATGGTACAGCCAGTATGACAAATGAAAGGGACATAAATAGGTTGTGAATGCCTGTATAAATTAACTGATGTAAAGATATAAAATATAAGTAAGAGATATAAAGGGAGGGCTGTGAGGGAAGTGGTAAGGAGGTAGCAGAAAAGGGTAAATTACACCAAAGGAAGTGGCACAAAAACATATTATAGTAGAGGGAAAGAAGGGAGGGAGAAGAGCAGTATTTGAGCTTTACTGTCATCTGATCTAGTTCAAGAAGGGAATAACATACTCTGATAAGTTTAGAAATCTAACTTATCCTACGGGAACTGGGAGGGTAAGGGGGGAAAAAGGGTGCGGGGTGGTCAGAAGGGAGAGGAGAAGTAGCAAGTGGGTAACGGTAAGATAAGGGAGGGGAATAAAGAGGGAGGGTTAACTGAGGAAAGCGGTGGTCAAAAGCAAAACTTTGTTGAGGAGGAGAAGGGAAAAGGGAGAAATAAAAGCATAAACAGGGGGAATTAGGATGGAGAAAAAGACACAGATAGAAATCATAACCCTGAACGTGCAGGGGATGAACGTTCTCACAAAACAGAAGCAGATAGCAGAATGGATTAAAAACCATAATCCTACAATATGCTGTTTACAAGAAACACATTTGAAACAGGGTGATACACATAGGGTAAAGGTAAAAGGCTGGAGTAAAATATATTGTGCCTCAGCTAAAGTAAAAAAAAAAGCAGGTGTAGCAATCCTAATCTCAGACAAAGCAAAAGTAAAGATAGATTTAACTAAAAGAGATAAGGAAGGACATTATATCCTGCTAAAAGCCACCATACAGAATGAAGCAATATCATTGCTTAACATATATGCACCAAGTGGTAAGGCATACAAATTCTTAGAGGAGAGGTTAAGGTAGTTACAGGAAGAAATAGACAGCAAAACTGTAATATTGGGAGACCTCAACCTTCCCCTTTCTGAACTTGATAAATCTAATCTCAAAAGAAATAAGAAAAAAGTTAAGGAGGTAAACAGAATTTTAGAAAAGGCCCATATGATAGACCTCTGGAGAAAACTGAATGGGGATA